>NC_132790.1:10655000-10958958 GCF_048418805.1 Vulpes vulpes
TGGTGAAGGTTGGGAGGAAGAAATACATGATAGCTACAATTTAGTTACTTGTGAAACTAAACTATTTGGTGTATGTAAAAAATGTGGACTTCTGAGTTAGTGGTGAAAACCTTTCCTCAGCTTTCACATTCAATTATAATTTATAAAAATGCAAGTCCTGTGTATGAGGGATTTTTTTCCTATTTCTTCCCCCCCAGAAGTTAGGGTACAGGTAATGTTATATGACAGTCAGATTTTAAAAGGTTATCTAAATTATTTGGTGTTTCCTAAAATGAACTCTAGATGGGTCCTGTGTTAAATATATACTGCTCAAGTACCTCATCTCATTTTTTCTCAAGGCCGTCCTCATCACCTTTTGTAATGAGACAGGTACAGTTGTATCTTATGCTTCTGGTGTGGCCTTTCTGGTAAAAGGTGGAAAGTAGAAATTGGATCTCACATTTCTCTAGACCTTGAAATGAATGGGCAATGACATCCTTATTTTATCTCACAATTTTCTGTATAAGAATATAGTTTAAATGTTGATCATCTAGACTAACTATTAAAAGAATTCTAGGTTAAGCATGGAGAGTAAACAACAAATATTTGTCAGAAAATTTATCATATAAAAACTGCAGTGGACCTGTCCCCTTTGTGTGCCAATACCATAACCAATTTTGTTGTCAAACTGTTTAGAATGAGAGTCAAATGGATTGGTTAGAGGGTTGGCAGCTCTCCTTTTTTTTTTCTCTTTCTCTGTTTTTTTTTTTTTTGTTTAATAGTTGTTAAATAATAAAAAATTAGCAAATTCTTTTGACTAAGCTGGGATTAAATGAGTATCCAAAATATCTAACTGGAATATTAAAAATAAAATTCTTTAGGAAGTATATATATTAGTAAAGAAAAATTCAGATGATAATTAAAAATAGTTAATAATTTATTTTAGATTTACTGTTAGTTATCTTTAATTCTAATAGATAATTAAAGTTATCTTTAATTCTAATACTGTTAGTTATCTTTAATTCAATAACTCTGTCCTAGAGTTAGGCCACTTGAGTTCAAATTCTGCCTTTTGTTTTTATGAGGTGTGACTTTAGGTGAATTTTAATTTTTAAAAATATAAACGTTTTTGTGCCTTGATTTCCTTATCTGTGAAACAAGGACAATGATATTATCTAATCCTGGAACTATTCTGAGAACTAAATGGGGCCAATATATGTAGCAGTGCTCAGTGCAGGGAATAGTATTTTTTAAGCATCTGCTAAATACTGTTCCTGTTTCTTTTTAGTCATCTCTCCAACATCCATCCATCCATCCATCCATCCATCCATCTTTCCAATGTTTCTGACAACATAGATTGATGATTTTGGTGGGGGACTTTCTTGCCATTGAATATATAGAACTTTTAAGTGAATGAACATACTGGCCAGGGGTGGGGGGAAGAAGAGATAGTCCTGGAAAACCAACTTAGGTACAGAAATCTAGGGGTTTACCTTAAATCTTCTGGTTAAATATAATTCTCTAAATTTGTTTCTGCCTATTCATTTAATAATATTTAAGTAATTGGGCAATAATATTTATAGAGTGTTTTCTTTATGCAAATTTATTGTACTAGGTACCTGTGGGAATATGGAGAAACCAGGATTTTGTTCTTACCCTTGAAAAGTTTGTAATCTAGTTTGGATTACTTTTCAGAAATGTGATAACAGTATACTTTTTAAAAAGATTAAATAAGACGGCATGCATAAAGTGTGGAATGAGGGGCATAAAAATAAATTTTCAGAGCACTTATTAGGAGCGATTAAAGAGGGATGGATCATAGTTACTTGGAATAATCTCAATTGGTTTCCTAGTGATAAGAAAGGAGAGTGAGGGAAGTAGGGACAGGCAGGAAAAGCAAAGGCAGGGTAGCAGCAATAAGTGAAGCCTGAGTCCATCCATCTAGCTAGAATAGAAGGTTAAAGTGTAGCTACTAGAAGATAAATCTAGAAAGATTAGTTGGATCTGAATGGAGGGCCTTGAATGCCAGAGTCAGGAGTTTGGAGTTTTTTTCTGTCATCAGGGGAAAGCCACTGATGTTTCTTGATCAAAAGAGTGGCTTGGTAAAGGGACTGGCAGTAAGATTGATTTGGAGGGGGAGAAATGAAACTAGAGAAATTAGAAAATGAAATTAGGGGATTCTTACAGAAGATTCAGTTTAAAGTCTGCTGTGAGTCTAGGTATGAAGTGTAAGAAAACCCTACTCAGGTAAGATTATAAGCATGGTAAGAAGGTGTGAGCAGAAGAAATTTTATTAAGGAAGAGTTGATGGAACTTAATGACAGGCTGGCAATGTGGAACAAGAATAAAAGAGGAGACAGATGCAGTGTCATGTTTTGAATTTGGATGATTTCGAGAATGATGCTTTTCTGGGTGTGAATGAATGAGGAAGGGTGTTGAGGAAAATAATGATGAAACTAATTTTAAGTTTGTTGAATATGACATAGCAGACTACATCTTGGTATAAATGTCTAGCAGTCATTTGAGGACTGTTGTATTTCAGGAAGATGAGAGAGATTCAGTGTTGGGTATATAAATATAAAAATTATATGATTTAAATATTAAGGAATGAGATGTTTGACAAAAAGAGCATAGAGGAAGAGTAATGTTTAGGTTGGCAGCATTAACATGTGAGTGTTATTTTCTGTGATTATGTATTCACCTTAAGTTTGAAAAATAAGCTGTTTGCTCATCTCTCCCTCTCTGATTTTCCCCATTCTCTTTCTTTCAAATATTAGACAACATATATAGGCAATATTGATTATCTACAGTGTGTGAGCCCTGTGCGGGACACTGATGATTCAGTAAAGAACAAAACAGACATGATCTCTAATCTCATGGAATATGTAGAATAAGCTTACTTTTTAAAAAATGTAACACAAAGTCTTTTAATATTTTCTATTTTTCTTCCACTGAGTATAAGCTTATGATAATATCTTTGTAAGCATTTATCTCCCTAGGACTAGAAGACATTCTATGACAACAGGGTTTTTTCCCTTCCTCTTGTTGATCTTTTTTTATTATTACTATATTGTATGGAATATTCTGTAGGACCATAATTTAGGAAATTGTTAAGTTACTCATCACTGAAGTTTAAAAAACACTAATTGCATCCCCTGTGCTGGGAGGTTTTTATTTTATTAAGCTTAGTAAGTAGAGTTTCTTGGGCCAGGGTAGTGAGGAGGAAGCTTTATTCTGTACCTGGAAAGTTGACAAGGTCTAGGAAAAACATCTTTTCCTAAAACAGTCTTATATCTCAAATCCAGACTTTTTTAATGATGTGAAATTTATCTCAAATCGCAACAAAACTTGCAACTAGAGATTGGATTTTCATTTTCCTCTTTTTCTCCCATCCCCATTCAGCTTCTGGTTTAGCCACAGAGTCAATCCAGTGTCTTCATCTTATCCTTTTCTCCACTCTACCCTTATAAAATGGGGCAATGGTGGAGTAAGAATAAAGTATAAGATTGACCATTTCAGATTTGTAAAGGATGAAATGTCTACATTTATATGGTAAGATTCAAGTTCAGGAAATCTTATGTTGTCGATGGTCCCTGACTCATTCCACATGCACTCCGGTGCATTGATTCCTCCTCTCCCCCAAATGACCCATTTTTTTGTGGATATATGTTGGAGGATTAAAAATGATATTATTTAGACCAGAAGTGTGGGGTCAAAATGGAATATCAGGCCAAAGCTGTGTTTTGTATATCTCTGTTAAAAGGAGGACATTATTGGTAAAAGAAGAAACCCCTATGTGTGGAGTATTTTCAGAATGGGAAAGATAGTTTTCCCATACTGGAAGGAATGATATAAATCCAAATATTTTAAATTTAGAGTTAGATCTAAAATCACTTTACAAAAGGAACTTTTTAAAAAGTAGTTTGTTTGGAGCAACATCTATATTTATATCTTAAGAATCTTCAGAGCATGGGAGAACCATGTCAAATTTTCAGTGCTTTAATACTAACCCAGTTTTGGGTTACTGAAATCATTTCATAGTGGGCCAATCTGGCCACCAAATTTGGACAAGAATTCCAGATGCTGAGTGTCTCAATAATAGTTGTAGACGTGTACCCTATGCTTGGTTGTTTTTCTAAACTTGGATAGAAGTACTAAACCAATTTTGTTAGGTGAATTTTCAACCTCGAAAATACAGGCCACTTTAGAAAACAAAAATGAAACATTACTTTTTTTTTTTTTTTAAGGAGAAATTAAGACAAAAGCTTTTGAGGTTAGATCTTACCTGTTTATCTTCAACCTTCAGAAATGTTTTTAGGCTGGGAAGATATTGCTTAAAGCATGGTTTTTATAATGGACATGCTGCTGACATACACAACATTATCGGCCCAAATGGCAGCAATATAATTTGTAGGCCTTGTAGTCTGTCTGGAAAGTTGTAGTGCTCTTACTGGTATTTGTATTCACTTTTTATGAATTAGTCTTTCGTGTTGTTTTTCATTTTAATTTAATGTAAGGCTAATAAATCTTATTGTTAAATAACAAAGATTGTATCATAGCCTTCAGTATTAAAATGCACTCCTTTTTTGGGGGAAGCCAGATAGATGTGTTTACTCTGTAGAGAGATTTAGATTTGATTTTTTGTTTTCTTCATGGTAATTATGTTTGCACTTTGCTGATCACTAGTTGTGCATTATTACAATGGAAGGTGACAATTTGATTGTCTTCAATTGGAGAAACAAGTAATTTTATATTCACTAAGCTGTCAGGTAACACTAACTCACAGTACTAAGAGCTCCTGGCAATGCAGCTTGGCACCTATATTTAACTGCTTTGATGCTTGTGTAACCTCCGCTGAATCAGAAATACTTTGCCTGCTGGAAATGGTTTTCAGGGTTGTACAATGAGGTTTTCATTAAGTAGACAAACTGAAAATGAACTGCAAAGCCACGGTTGTTTCTCTCCTCCCCTTTCCCCTTCACCCTTTCACCAACCCCTCCCCTTCCCTTGTCTCACCCTTCCCCCTTCTTTTCCCCTCCCTGTTCCTCCTCTTGATAGGAACCTGAAATTTATACCTATTTCATTTATATGGAAGAGAGAAATTGCTGGATCGCTTTATTTAGCTGAAGGAAAACCTCAGAGATTAACTTTTTTATGTAATTTTGCTCATCGTCATCACGTGAGCCTTCATTTCTTGAAATGATCTATCGAGCATCAATTTTCATTTTTCTCTTTTTTTCTGGCAATACTAAAAAGTGAAAATAGGGGTAAGAATGGAAAAGTATACAGTGATGGCTTCCTGCCCTTTCTCTCTGAGAAGTTATTGTTCTGGTTTATGATTCTTATTAATAAGTGGATACAATATTGTATAATTGGGCTCCCAGACTAGTGGATTGGTTTCAAGCTGACAAACACATGTTTGGTTTTCACTTTAAAAATTATGGTTCTCATTTCATGTGAAGAGGAGATTCAAAGTAAGCATATATAAATAAACTCATTCTGCTATTATTGTAGACAGTTTTCATTCAAGCCACATAGAGGCCTTTCAGTTTGAGCTATAAAGTCATTGTGCTTGATTAAAATCCTCTAAGTTAGTGTGTATTTATAGTAGCCATTGTTTGGTTTTGCTTTTATTGTTAAGTGACTGATTTTATTTATAAATTCTGGGCCTGGCTTTCCAAGGCAAAGATCCCAACGAGTTATTGGTAGAAAAACTGTGAGAAAAATTCAGTATCACTATAAGCAGAAGTATAGACAAGGGTTATATGAAGTCAAGTTGTTTTGATTTCCAGAAGAAACTGGATACTCAGAGACACATGTAACAATTACAGGTTTTCCATAGGCAGGCAGGCAGGCAGGCTGGTCTTTAGGCTGGTTGCCTTCTTCCAGAAGATACTAACCAATTAGACAGAGGTGGTTACGTGATGTAACATTATCAGGAGAAACAATTCATGAGTCAAAGCATTCCAAGACATATGAGCTCTAGTCCAAAGAACAGTCTTAAGCTATATAAAGTGACAGCAATATTGTCAGCTAAATATAAACTCTAGAAACACAAACTTTGATGACTTGAGAAGAATCTGTTCCAGGTAGTCCCTGTTTTGAAGAACCTCAGAAGGCCTTTGGAGACAATTCTGGTGCTTTGGTGTGAAAAATTAGAAGCCTTAGATAAGTCAGAATCCATTAATTTAAGCCCCTTCTTAGACATACTTCAAGGGCCTCAAGCATATTTCATTAGCCTCATCTCTATTGATCTGACAGGTAAATCAGTGAATTTTCTTCTGACAGATATTGTCTGTATATGTTCCCATATACATTCTGAAAGAGCCACTACGAACCTTAGAAGATAGGTTTATGACTCTCCACGATGGCTCTGAAAGCAGTTACCTTCTTTTTCACGGAATTTTCTCAGTTACTTATTAAACAGATGAAAGAGGGAGAAAACCTGGCAGAAGCTGGGGAAGCTGGGGTTGGAGTTGGGGAGAGGAGGTGGTGCTGTATAAAACAATGCAAAGAATCAACACCCGCCCTCAGGCCTTACCCTAATGAAGCAGGAAAAGTTTTGAAAGGGATATCTTCATTTTAATGTCTGGAACCAAGATCCTTCCCCACCCCTCAATCCTTAGACGTGGGAATTAGAGGTGCAGGAAAAATCATTCTTTGCCCTGGGCTGGGTGGACTGGCATCCTTTGTAGGGGTTCCTAAGTATTGTGCATTTTGGCAGCTGAACATATCTGTTACTCATGCTCCTTAAAATGAGAGGCACTGTGTTATATTTTTGGAAAATTAGTTGTTTATTTCTTAGTATCAGATCAATTGCAGCATTAAATTAACAGTGAATTATCTGACAGAAGTTAAGTCTACCTTGGTAGCCTGGGGCTGAGTTGCAAAAACAAATGTGAATATTGGCCTGAATTTTTAATTTTTTCTTTAAGTAAACCAACTATTAAAATGTTGCTTTATAGTAAAAACAAAGCTTCTTTTGAATAAATGTAACACACCTAAAAAGTGAATGCCGTTTGATAATTATCTTAGCAGTAAGGAAAACATTTTTAAAAATCAGGTTAAAAATATTGTTGCAATAAACTCAGTTGGTTCTTTTTGATACCTATGTAAATCCCAAAGCGTAGTTTTGAAATGGATTCTTCTCAGGCAAATGGTTAAAAAAAAACCAACAGTAATTTCAGGTGGTGATGCCCTAGGAGAAATTTGTTTCAAAATAATCCTACCCTTTAAACATTTACAAATAACTGTTTCTTAAAGATAACAACAGCAGGTTGGGCTGGTTTAAAATTCTAGAAAATTTGATTTTCTGCCATAGAGGGCTTAATGTATAGATATACATATCCTTACCATTTTATAAAGTCTTTAGACCAGCTGATCTTAATTTCTTGTTAAAGAACATGAAGTATACTTAGTCTCGGAATAAATTTGTAATGGCCTAAACATTCAGATTTTGTTCCTGGGGTTTTGGAATTTGAAGTAAAGTAATTATCATCTTTCTAGAGATACTCATACTGACTTCCTAGAAAACATTATCAATTGCTGGAGACTTTATTTCCAACAGTCTCATTCCCAAAAGTCCTAAGCCCTGAAGTTCTTCCCAATGGCCTGGCATCCTGGGAATTCACTTGATCTTCTGGGCAGAGACATTTCAAACTCGGGGAACACATGATGGGAATTTAGTTTCATGTGTCCCAAAGATATGTAATTCTCTTTGGAGGTTTTACTTGATAATAGCTATGCCCCAGAAAACCATCTTGTTTAACCAATGTGATAAGTTGACAATGTAGTTTTTCTCTCTGATTATAATGTACTCTGTGTAGTCAATACACTAGTACCATGTGAGTGTAATTTCCTCTTTTATTTTATCTCCAATGCACTGTATTATAAATAAACAGTTAAAAAAAAACACCAAACAAATCTGTTGCATCTCCTTTTAAGATTGTACCACTGTAGACACTTGTTCTAGTAAAGTAGAATTGGGCGCATTTGATTGCATTTAAATTTTTCATGCTTCAGCAGTTTGGCTGGGAGCACAGTAAAGAAAAATCCCATGAGCGAGGATAGTTTAGAATAATAGAACTTGATTTTGTGTATTATAGCGGCAACATTTGCGCTGCTTTAGTTAGGGTTGTGTCAGCACTTCCATTATAAACCCCTGTTTTCAGGGGGTATAACTAGGGAGATTTTTTTTAATACAAATTAAAAAAACAATTCATTTGAATGATTTTTAAGTTATAATAGTGCAAAAATAAAACAAAGTAAAGTCACACAGAAATTGACCATCTTCATAAGGATTTTGATTCTTTTGCTTACTAGTTTTATATGACAGCCCCCCAAAGTAAGCTACTGTTCTAAAACACTGGGGGCGAAAATTTTTGTAGTGAAAAATTACTAAATGACCATTAAAAATAAAAGTAAGCATCTCAGGTGACATTTTAAAACATGAAAACCAAGTGTATATTTGATTGATGAGTTTCTAAAGGAGAGTAGCCATGGGAAGTGGTTATAGTAAAGGTATTGCCAAAAGTCAGGTATCTTTGCAGCTTCTAGAATAGTTTAGTTGGTCTAGTAAAATGTTTTAAACAGGAAAGCTAAAGTAAAGAAACACATCCTTTGAATGAGGATGTAATCAGTAAGTTGAAGGATTCTTTAATAAAGTAATTGTGCAAAAAGTAATCAGTAAATTGAATCTAATAATCAGTGAATTCTAGACTTATTTAATAAACTGCTTTAAAAAGGATTTGTACACATTTTCCTTATAAATACAACAAAACTACCACACTACAACAAAACCAACAATTAAAAAGAAACCTGAAAGAAGCCCAATAATTTTATCAAAAGGAAAAGCCTGCAAGTGGAACCATACCACAAAATCACCTTCTTCTCTGCTAGCAACATGTTGAGAACTGTAAGAGAGTAAACTCAAGAAATTAAATAAAATATGATATGGTAAAGTATTCTTGGAACAAAAATGTTAACTTCTTTGCTAAAGGAAAGGATTTTGAAGTTGAGTATGCCTTCCTTGGTTGTTAACTGTTATTGTCCTACACTCCCCCTCTCTTTGTCCTCTAACGATGGTGTGAACTGAGGATGAACAGTCAAATTTAATATTGCTTTTTTTTGGCAGCCTATCTTTTATTTGCAACCTTGATAGACGTTTGTATTTGTAGGTGCAAAATAAAAGACAAATTGTGTGATGTTGTAAATAGGTAGCTTTCCTGAATGGTCACTGGAGGAATCACCAGAAGACTGTTGATGAAGTAGAGGTGAAGCCTTTCCTCACTAATTGTATTCAGCGTGTAATTTCTAAACTTCCCTCTGAATTTTGATTTTCAATTAACACTCCCCATTTGAAGATAATTTTCTATTTAATGTAATTGCAGGAAATAATTTATTGGCTGATTAAGACTGAGGGCCCAGCCTTCCTTAAGAAAACACTCTAACAAACCAGCCTTTAAACTCAACTCAGCTTTGGACAGATTTAGTCTATTTTTACAGCTGCACGGTTGTGTTTAATTAGGATTGTGCACTATTGTTCATTGGTGCAGTTTATACTTGAAATTATTCTTAAGAGACTTTTCATTTTGGGTTTTGTGTCATGATTAATTTATACTAAAGCAACAATCTCAGATATTGCTATTGGAAGGAGCCAAGTCACTTTATAATAAGAGGATGTTTGTTGGGGAGCTAAAGTCACTCTGAGTTTTGGCTTATGACTTTCAATTGTATTTAACTGTTTTAAAAGGCAGCAGTAAATTCATTCTTTTGTTTTCAATGTGAATGATTACATTATTGGTACTGTCATTATCTGAACTATGAAAACACTCTTGTTGTTTATGGTAAACTCTGGGTAAACTTGCAGACCAGTTATAATTTGCCTGGCTTTGTTGTAGTATTTACAGTGATCCCTGTAAATGAGAAACATCCTTTAGTATCATTTTCCATACATGTATATGCATTTTTCCATTTGCTAGTATTGCTAGAAATTAGTCAAGAATGTATTTATCTCATCCTTTGATATAGTACTCTTTAGGACATTTCACTTCTTTTTTCTCAAAGAAGATATAGACATTCTTCTGCACTTCCTTTCCCCCACTTTATTTTCTAGTATCAAGTCTAATAGATGAAATTTTATTATTTGTAGAATGATTATTATAAGTAGGTATCAGCATTTTAATATGTTTCAAAGCACTTCAAAAGCCTGTAATACTTTTATTTAGAACTGTGCATAATTAGATTAGCTGATCTTATATTAATTTTTTTCACTGTAGGATACTAAATCTGAGCCCCCTCATTAATTGTGAGAAATTTAGCATTAGCTGTTAAATCCTATGTGAAACATGGGCTGCTACATAAAAACTACTGTTTAAATTGGAATTAACTTAATTATTTTTCTTTGCACTTGATATTTCCTTCACTGCAATATTCATGAAAGCATGTGACAGATTTGTAAATTTAACTGTTAATCTCAGATTTCTAGACCCTTTAATCAGTATTTATTTGTCTGTAGAAACAGTACTAGCAAGTTAATGATTTGCTAATTTGAAAAATGCTCATGTGGTTTCCTATGTTAACTGATTTGTGCATTTTTTAAAAAATGGTATGAAATCAATTAATGTTAAAGAGCAATTAAGGTGGAGATTTTATTCCTTCGTTACACAGCAATTTTAGAGCTAAAGATGCTATAAAACCCAAAACAACATAAAGTTTTAGAAAAAATACTCAATTGTCTTTTCTTTTAAGTTATGAACTTTTGGTGGTTTTATTTTAAACATTTTGCTAAGAAAACCATCTTAACAAAGCACAGAATGGAGACCTTGTGCAGAATGCAGTCAGTGTTTACTTGTGGGTACGTAGATGAATGTTTAGTAATTGTTTTTGCAGTTTTAAAAATATGATGTAGGCATTTTAGTATTTTAGTATTTTCACAGTAAATGCTTTGAATTTTGTATTTGGTTTCTAATACAGAGTCAGAGTTATTTCATATACTCAATTCAAATGTTACAAAATTGCCCTACGATTATTCTAACATTATCGGCTGCTCGATCAATATGTCACTTAAAAGTTAAATTACAATAGTTGATCCATTTTTAAAATCTTGAGAAAAGGGTCAGATTGGCACTAAACCATGGTACATGGTAGGCCTGGCACTCATAATACAAGGTATGAACTAAGAAGTCAGGACCAAATTTTTCTTAGGACTTCCAACATGTATTATGTGCTTTCCGATTGTATTTTCTCACATAGACTTCTTTTGTTCCCCCATAAAACAAAAGAGAAATTTGGATATTTCTACTTAAAAACCATCCTCCAAAATGGCTTGTCAGTTCATTCACTTACTTATTTTTCCCATTGTTAGCCATCACCCTAATTTGATGATCTAGTTGGGAGAACTGGGAGGAAAAGTGCACACATATGTATACTATATGTTATGAAAACTTATTCCATGAAAATTTCATTTGTGGATCTTTTTCCAAGATTTTATTTATTTATTCATGAGAGACACACAGAGAGAGGCAGAGACACAGGCAAAGGGAGAAGCAGGCTTACTGTCGGGAGCCTGATGTGAGGACTCCATCTCAGGACCCAAGGATCATGCCCTGAGCCAAAGGCAGACGTCCAACCACTGAGCTACTCAGGCGTCCCTCATTTGTGGATGGTTAGGGAGAAGATGTGTAGCAACTACTAGGAAAAGGTTTGCTGAGTTAAAAACAGAGAGCGAAAACTCAGCTTCTGCTGAGTTTTTTTTCCCCCCAGTGGTTTAGAGTAGGTCATAAACAACTTGAAGTTAGAGAACCTACTTTTTTTTTTGTTTTCTGAATTAGTCAACTGTAAGGGATGGTTTGCTCTTTTGTCATTGACAGCCTTTTCTTCTTCTGCAGAAGAATGTCTTCCAAGCAAGCCACCTCTCCATTTGCCTGTGCAGCTGATGGAGAGGAAGCGATGACCCAAGATTTGACCTCAAGAGAAAAGGAAGAGGGCAGTGATCAACATGTGGCCTCCCATCTGCCTCTGCACCCCATAATGCACAACAAACCTCACTCTGAGGAGCTACCCACCCTTGTCAATACCATCCAACAAGATGCTGACTGGGACAGTGTTCTGTCGTCTCAGCAAAGAATGGTGAGCTTTTAAAATCTGGCACTGTCATGCAGTGTGTCCGTGAGTGCGGTGTCTTAGAAGCAGCTCAAAAATACCTATTCTAGAATTATTTGTGTTCAGGTCACAGAACAAGCACCATGGTTATATGATTGATATTACCAATATACTAGGAACTGGGAAGAATTGGAAAAACGGTTTGTGATTTAGTTTTTGTCCGTTATTAGGTCAACTCACCAAAAAGATATTTAATTTAATTTGGGGGAGGTTTGGTTATCCTATTCCCTGAATAAGGTGGTGAACTTGATAATGACACAAAATAGGTAGTGTGTGTCTGTGTGTTAACACTGAAATATTGTATTAAGCAAAAACATGTCTATGGGAATGAGGTCATATGGTGAATACACCTTCAGTGAGGAAATGTAGGTATTTATTATTTTTAATGGTCATTTTTGATTTATGATCAAGCTTTTCTCTCCTACCTGACTATATATTAATTTCAAAAGGGTGTACAAAACTCCTGAGTATCATTCAATCAGGCTTCAGTTTTCCCTGAAGGTAGAAACAACATCAGATACATGCCAGCTTTCCCATGAGAAATTCTGTCTCTAACCATCAGAACAGAAGCTGCAGTAAGTGGCATTGTCTAGTTTAAACCAAAAAAATACAGTTTTTTTTAAAAGCATCTAGAACTGACCAAGATCTTAACAGATTTTATTAGATTAGGAATTGATAACCTGTTTTACATTTCTTAACTTTTGGTTATGTTAATGAAAGATACTTTAAGTGGGCTGTGAGGAAAAGTTTTATTCCTTAATAAAAAATAAGATAATATTTAAAAACGCCTTTACTACTGATAACATGTGTTTAAATTCTTGCTCTCTGCTTAATGCTTAATGTCAAAGACTTGATTCTATAAATTATGGAGGCAAACTTTTTTTTTTCAGCTGATTTTGCAGCAACAACTAGTGCTCTGGACCAGTAGGTAGGAAGTAGGGGATTAGAAGAAAAATAAGACTTTTCTAGACTAACTTTAGGTTCATAGGGGGTTGTCATTATACCGTTAGATATATCCACTGGAAATTTTATTTTACTTTCATTGGAGGAGAGAGAGAAAGTATAACAAAGCAAGACTAAAAGACTAAGTCTGTTTTTCTGATTGAACTGAATCATTTTTGTAACCAGTCGCTGCCACTAAAGATAGTAGGCCCATGCTTTGTTTTTATTTCATCAAATGTTTATGGAGCACCTTCTCTGGGCTCAGCATTTTACTAGGTGCAGGCTGTATAGTGGTGAAAGAACATGCATGATTATGCTGCCCTGGAACTTCTATCTATGAGAGGAGACAGAAATTAAATAAAACATGTACATAAGTACATGATTAAAATTGTGATATGTGTTAGGAAGGAAAAGAACAGAATGCTATATGAGAAATAATGGGATAAAGCTAATTTAGAATAGATGGATAGAAATACTTTCTCTGGCCTAAGGATGATAGGAACTAGCAAGGCAAAGAATAGAAGAAAGAGTAAAAATAGTAGAGGGAACAGCATATATGAAACATTTGAGGTGAATAAAATATAGCTGAGTATCAGGAAATGAAAGACAGTCTTTGAGGTGCTTGGGTGGTTCGGTTAAGTGTCCAACTTGGGTGTAGCTCAGGTCATTATCTTGGGGCTGTGAGATTGAGATCTGCGTCAGGCTTTGGGCTCAGTGGGGAGTCCAAAGAGACTGCCATTCTCTCTCCCTCTCCATTTGCCCCTCCTCCTGCTCCCTCTCTCTCTCTCTCTCTCTATCTGAAATAAATAAATCTTAAGAAATAGAGATAGATTTTTTTTTGTGGCTGGAGTGTAATGAGTAAGGATATATTGTAGCAACAGATATGGTAGAAGAGACTGGTAGGGGTTTGTATCCAATAAGATCATATTGATAATGTTATAGAAGTGAGTTTTGATTCTAGGTGCATTGAAAAACCATTGAAGGATTTTAGAACATTGCAGATAGATTACTCTGGTATAGTATGAATGGGTGGGAGGAAGATAGAGTGAAAGGAGTAAGGCCTGGTGGGAGCCTACTTCAGAAGTCCAGGTAAGGGGTGCCTGGGTGGCTCAGTCAGGTGGTCATCAGACTCTTGGTTTTGGCTCAGGTGGTGGGATCAATTCCCTATCAGGCTCTGTGCTCAGCAGGGAGACTGCTTGAGATTCTCTCTCTCTCCCTCTACCCCCCTCTCCCGCTGGTGCACACTCTCTCCCTCTCCCTCCCTCCAATAAATAAATAAACCTTAAAAAAAGTCCAGGTAAGAGATGGTAGTGGTTTGGATTAGTGTAGAGGCAGAAGGGATAGAAAGAAGGGTTAGGTCCAAGATCTATTTTGCCGCTTATGTCAAGTATAGTCATGGACAATTAAAAATAATGAAACTGAACAATACAGGTTGAGGCAGAAATAATTTACTTCAAATTTTACTTCTTTAGAGAACATGCTACTTATTTTCGTCAGCAAAATTTGTTTGTATTTTGGCAAGTGCCAATTTGCTTCAGTGATATATTCTCAAAGTTTTATGACCTAAAATTTTGTCAGAAAATAGATATTAATAATTTGCTTACCAAATTTATTTAAAGAGGGATTTATGGTAGTATAAAATAGTTTAAATTTACACATATATTATATATTAGTATAAAAGAAATCATATTTGTTGGAAATGTTTTCAAACTTTCACTCTCTTTTGATATCAAGCACTGCTTTCCACTGGAGCCTTTGTGTATTCTGAATGTCTGGAAGCCAAAATATTTTGTTTTAACTCCCACTCTATAGTATTTCCCAGCTGTGTACTTATATGGTATAATAAAAGGATTTAACAAATGGGAAATAGCAGCTGCATTTGGAAATTCCCTTTGTGCTCCCTTTTCATTCGATAGATTCAATAATGTGTAACAACTGTAGCATCAGACCTGTAATGACTTACATTGCAAGTATCATATCACCAACCAATTTTTCATTACAGGGAAGGAAAACAATAGAAGGACCTTAGGTTTTTGGGCAGTCCCGCAAACCTACATATAGAGGTGTGTTTGTGTGTGTGTGTGTGTGTGTTTGTGTGTGCGCTTGAGGTGGGGAGACTTTGACTTAAGTAAAATTTAATGAACATTTCATCTCATTCTACTTTCAAATCAATATGACATCCAAAAGTATTGTTATGAAGTTAAGTGTAACTTGGTAGCTATCATCAATGGATCATAGTCCGTTACCCACTGCAATTGAGCCCGATAAATAGCCATGGAGAAATAAAATTTAAAAGTAATAAACAACAACAATTCTCCTGACACCTATCCAATTTCCATTGTTATTTACTTTTTATAATGGCCTTCACTTGTGAGCAGTTAGAAACAGGCATTAAAAGTTTCTTATCTGCTGGGTTCAGGAAGGGTTTTACTTTGAAATATCAAGACCACAGAAGAGCTTTACTATAAGAGACAGTAAAGACAAAGCAGAGAAATTCTGCTAAGCTGCACTTCCTGTTTAGAAAAAAAAATCTTGAAATGTTGAAATTCTGATTATTTTGACATGGTGTTTGAACAAATATGAGACCACACTGTTTCAAGGCAAGGGAAATAATTCATTATGGCAATAAAGCAAAGGAGAATAGAAATTTTAGGCCAGCATTCAAAGGCCAATTTGAGATTAAAAAGTTTAGACTCTGATTTTAATTATAATCACTTAAGTTGTAGATGCCAGAATGCTTGATTTCAAGTTTAGCGTGCTGTGTTAATTGATAAATTCCATTTGAAGACCAAAAAGTTAGTGTAAATGAAAATTCAGCATCCTTGTTTACTATATACAGCCACTACTATTTTCATTATGGTATGAGTGTACCAGTACTTTTTTTTTTTTTTTTTTTTTTGTAGAGGAATATTGACACTTTCTCCTGAAATGTGTTTTTGTCGGAATTACGACTGATTCATTAGACAGGAATAAATTCACATAATTTTTTCAACAGGAAAACTGTGTAGTGTATCATTCTTTTCAATGTTAACAGGGATGAAGTAACATTTTGTAGCTATAATTAGTGACTGGCAGTATGACATTGTGTGTAATGATTAAATGCTAAAGATTACTTGAGTATATAGCACCCACCAAATTCTAGGTGCAGGGATTTGCTTACAAATAATACAGTAAGGAGCCCTGCTATCGTGGAACTCAGATTTTAGTAGTATGACAGCCCTGCTATCGTGGAACTCAGATTTTAGTAGTATGACAGATAATAAAGAAGTTTCGCAGAGTGAGCCGGTTTCAGACACTGATGAGTGTAATAAAGAAAATTAAATAAGAAAATGTGATCAAAAAAAAGAAAGAAAGAAAATGTGATCAAGGACGACTACCTTGAACAGTCTGGAAAGGCTCTTTGAAGGGGTAACTTTTGAGTCGAGATTTGAAGGAGAAGGAACCAAGTATGTGAAAATTGGCGAGGAAGACCCTTAGCTAGACTTTATAGTAAGTGTAGCAGAAAGCAAAAGAGTGGGTGGAATGAAGTGGGTGAGGGAGAGAATGAGATGAAATCAAGGAGGCAGGCAGATGACAAAGACTTTGGGGTTATCATGGGCTACGGTGAGGTATTTAGACTTCAAGTGCAAGAGGAAGCCATTGGATGATTTGAAATGAGAGACTAGCATGATTTGATTTGATTTGATTTGGTTTGATTTGTTTATTTTTAAAGATTTTATTTATTTATTCATGAGAGACACACAGAGAGAAGAGAGACACAAGTAGAGGGAGAAGCAGGCTCCCTGCGGGGAGCCCAATGTGGGACTCGATCCCAGGGTCCTGGGATCACAACCTGAGCCAAAGGCAGATGCTCAACCACTGAGCCACTCGGGTGCCCTGATGTATGTATGTATGTATGTTTGTTTGTTTGTTTGTTTGTTTTAAATCACATTGGCTTCTGTGCAGCAAACCGATTGTGGGACATAGCAGCAGAAGCAAGGACACCTAGTAGGAAAACTATGGCAGTACTGCCCCTAAGAGTTTGATGATACACGAGAGTAAACAATTAGGGAGGTTATTCTTTGAGTTCCCGTAGATTCTGAAGAAGACAAGATTCACATAGAAGGTGAGGGGAATATTTTAAGCCATGTGGGCATGAATTTAGTCGTGTGGGCAGAAATTTAGTCAAGAATGCACAGGAGGGCAGCCCCAGTGGCGCAGTGGTTTAGCACCGCCTGCAGCCTGGGGTCTGATCCTGGAGACCTGGGATCGAGTCCCATGTCAGGCTCCCTGCATGGAGCCTGCTTCTCCCTCTGCCTGTGTCTCTGCCTCTCTCTCTCTCTGTCTCTTGTGAATAAATAAATAAAATCTTAAAAAAAAAAAAAAAAAAGAATGCACAGGAAATGAAATTGCTAAGACCAAGGAGGGAGAAGAGAGGAGTTTTGCTCCTGGACAGAGAATGGTCCCATGTGAGGACAGAAGCTTTTTCAAGATAGAAC
Source organism: Vulpes vulpes (assembly GCF_048418805.1). Classification (NCBI taxonomy): domain Eukaryota; kingdom Metazoa; phylum Chordata; class Mammalia; order Carnivora; family Canidae; genus Vulpes; species Vulpes vulpes. Next base: position 10,672,562 of record NC_132790.1, read on the forward strand.
TGTTGGGGGACGCTTGATCTTGGAATTCCGGGATGGAGTTCCACATCGGGCTTCCTGCAGAGAGCCTGCTTCTCCCTCTGCCTATGTCTCTTTCTCTCTCTCTCTCTGTGTGTGTGTGTGTGTGTGTATCTCTCATGAATAAATAAATAAAATCTTAAAAAAAAAAAAAGAACTCTTTGCAGGTGACTTCTGGAGTAGGCCATGGGAGTGGGGGCAGGGTACCAACAGTATCTCTTACAAGATTCACAAAGTGACAACAAGATTGTAAGTGAGGTCTTCTTTACACATGTACATCTGTGCACTTACACACATGCTTATATTGATATATAATTTAAGTCAAATGGGTTTATATGCATCTGGCTTTTAATTACTAGTGTAATTAAGCAAAAATAACCAGACTGGACCCTGAGCCCCAGAATATCAGAGCTTCTTATTTTAGAGACCTACTTAAATTCCCCTGAATGATTTTCTCTTTTAGAAAAGTTTTAAAAATAATTTTTTCACTATAAATAAAAGCTACCCATAGTGACCTTTGTTGTAACTGAAAGAAAACGGCAATAAGCATGTTGAGATATGTCTTACTTGCAAACAATTTCTCCTTTCTGCCGTTTTTGCTTTTAGTCCAAAGAAGTTGCTAATCACCTCTGGAGTGTTCTATGTACCTCGCTTTGAGCCATAAAAATTCTGGTGTGAACTTTGTACTGTGACTGACTGGGATTGGAGCTGTTGTCATTACATGATAACAGTCCAGGAATTTTGAGTGAAGATTTAATCCTTCTCAGCCATTATTTATGTTGTGACAGAATTTTTGAAGATTTCTAATTTTGTAAGCTTTTAAAAGATTTTAAAAACTTAAGTTGTTGCCAGCTTTTTGGTGAGATTTAGTCATTTAAGATAGTAGGTAGCACCCAAATGAAAGTTATTTTCTCATTTTTATCAAGACCATACATGAGAAAATGTAGTTTCTAAAGAGGAAGAAACTATAGAAACCCACTAGTTAGCCTGGACCTATTATAGCCTGAACACCTAAGGTGAGGTTTACATGTATCTTTTTGGTACCTGCTTGGTCTGTGAAGCACTGGAAAATAATCTAGAAACTCCCTTGATTTTCTAGACTTCCTGGAAAATTTAGTTATCACTCCTTTCATCTTAGGATTTTGGCATTCATTCAATTTAAGTAAATTTCAAATCTAAACTTCTGGTAACAAGTGAAAAATGTCCATCTTTGTTTTCTGAGTCATGAAACAACATTCTCCAGGAAACCTTGTGAGAGATTTCCCATTTTCTATCATTTTGAAACTGTATTTAGCACACAGTAGTTTCTTTTAAACCTCTCTCAAAAATTTAATGACAGGTATGTGCTTATAATTTCAACCAAAAAGTAAAACCATATTTTACTGTATAGTGTGGATAGGGAAATAGACAACTACTGTTGTCTAGTGTCAACACATTGGTCATCTTTGTATTTTCATACCCAGGTTATATGCCCTGTTTCATTCCTGCTTTAAAAAAAAATGTAGATCTTTAAAAAACTTTCCCAAATCTGGGTCTTTTAAACAGAATGATTACTGGTGTGCCACTTGAAAATATCTTGATGTTTATGAAAATTGGAATTATTTTAATATTAATATTAATGATATGCACCTTTAAATATACTTTTTGGAAAAGTTTTTTTACCTAGTGTATTATCAAAATCTTTATCAAAAGTAGAAACATTAACATGCTCTGGAATAGTTGGCTTTTTTCCCCCTTGGGCAAGAAAGAATCAGGTATGCATGCTGATTAACACACTCCAGTCATTAACATGTGATTATGTGGGCTGCATATTGAGCACCTGCCAAAATATAAAAAATCCAGTACTTTGCTACATCTGTGCAGACTTTTTGCGTTTCTTTTGTATTTTGACAGTTCAAGGAAAATCAGGCTAGTATCTTTTTTCCCCGAGTGTAATGAAACTGTGTATACAGAATGTTTTCAAGGAGATGAGATATGCCATGTTTATTTTTATTTTAATCTTTTAGGCTGTATAAGAGCCAGTGACTGGGAGTTTGCAGAGCACTGACTATAACTTGAATCTCTTAACAAACTCCATTATTGGCATTCACCTACAATTTACAGCATTCCTTCATGTTCATGAGGATTATGTTTTCTGGGATTTAACCAATATTCCCTTATTTTGCTTCATTTTTATGTGATATCTTTATGCCTCATAAATATTTTGTTTTCACTTCTTTCACCACTATGTTGCTAGTATGCACCTTATTGTGATGCCAGGGCTGTTCCTGTGGTTTGATTTTTCCTATCTAGTATCCATATGCAAATATTCCTTCATGACCAAAGTATAGTTTGTGTTCTATAGTATTTCCAACACTTAATAAAGGTAATTCTTCAATTCTTATTTAAAATAAGAATTGATTATTAATAGAAAAGCTGGGATGATCCAGTCTAGCAAAAACAGTTTGGTTGAGCCAGGCCTATTCCAGATAGCTTTATTTTCTTGATGGATTCAGAAGATTTTTGTTTTTTAAGGTAGGCTTCTTGTCAGATTGGTCAGTATTAATCAATGGAAACTGATATCACAATCTTCTGATCAAAGCAAAACTTCACAGTCTGTAGGTGGTTCTGATTAATGTACAGTTGTACAGAATTCTTTCTTACTTGGTGGTGGTCTGGGTACATCACTATAATGAAATATGATAACTGGAATAATGAAATCTGCACATTCCTGTAAGGCTTTGAAGCAACATGTTGTAGAAAGCAATGTGTATATTATCTAGCTTGCAGTTTTTTACATGACTAATTTGAACTTTTCATGATTAGAATGAGATATGAGTCTTAAGATCCTTCTGTATTGGCACGAATAAGATGGTGGTGGCCGTGACAGGGAGTATTTTGCTTTGGAAGGAGGAAACTGGGATTGTATTCTTCACTCCTCCGACTCTACCTTCTTACACTAATTTGAAGAGGGATGCTTTCCATAAAGGCAACTTTAACATAATGAGTCATTTGGAGATGACATCTTTGAAAGGGCTCTCTTTGATTATTGAGTCAAACCACCTGCATTAAGCAGGAAAGAGCCTACTCTGTTCCTTACATGAACATACCTAATTTTTCTGGAACACATCTAATGAATGTGCCTTAATTATCTTGATATGCAAATTATCCCACTGTTTGATTGTCCTCTGCAATAAGTTTTCCTTGCTTTCCAAGAGAAATGTAACCTTTTAAAAGAAGAACAACTTCAAGCCATTATTGCTTTTGTTAATATAGCTTTCAGTGCGATGACATTTATTTTTTATGTTATTAACCTTTTAAGTATTATTTTGGTATTACTGCATTCCCATGACCTCTAGGCATTATTTTTCTAGGTGATGCAAATTGAGTTCAATAATATATCTCTGTGTAAACTGCATTCTCAAATCCAAAGTATAAATTACAAAGCTTTGCTAATAAAATTTTACAATCAGGTAAAAATTAGAAATGAATATTTATGCATTTCATTTATCTTCTTTATATTTCATTAACATCCTAGAAAATGGGAAACCTTATTTAATAAAATGATTGGGAATTATTTTGTAAACTTTTGCTTTCATTATAATTTAACTGATTTGTTTTCACTGCTGGCTTACTGAGAGTACCTAGAATACTATATTCTCAAATTCATCAAACTTCTGGGAAGAAATGTGCCCTCGTTTAAGCATAGATAGATTATGGTGGTATATAGAAGAGATTCATTTACCTTGAGACACACAAAATGAACTTTTATTTTTGGCAATTACTGTTATTTAGGCATTTTTGGTTAGCTCTAGTGGTAAATGAGTAGCTTTTTATAAAAGAACTGTTTTAGCCAGGATTAAGCTAATATAATCCATGAATATATTAGAGTAAAGTTTTCCTCCTGAATTCAGAGTTAATATGTGGCCTTCAGCTGTATAATTATTTTGTTCCTGGTATATTTCTACCAGAGATACTGTTCTCATTTTTTTTTTGTTCTTATACTGATATATTTTGTATGTGAAGTTGATTATAGTTTATTTATTTAGCTTTTTGAAGTTGACAGTAAGATTAGAATTTAGCTGTCCACAGGAATGACATAGTAGAGCAAGGAATTAATCTGAGTTTTTGGGTATTTGGAAGTTAGAGAGAAAAATATAAATTCATACCATCCCTCCCTACCTGCCCACCCCCACCCAAGAGAAAGCATAGACTTTATGATTGCAGCTGAACCATCAGTTCAAAGTTGTATGCTGCCTTCAGGTAGAGCAAGGCAGAGCTTCCAGACACTGGGGCCACTTGGTGATAGAATTAGACTTCTAGTTACTGCCTTGTAAATTAGTGGCATTTTTGTGCCTGCTTTCCCTTTTCCTGGAAATGTAAATACAGAGAGTTAGATGCTTCATTAGCAACACAGCCTCTGAGGTATTGTTTTTAGTCTCTTTGTAGTTCTGTCCGTAAAAAACTCAAGTCAGAGAGCTGGAGATGTTATTTTAGAATTTCTGGATTACAAAGAGTTTCGTGTTAAGCCATTACATGCATTTGACATTTCAGAGGGAAATTTCATGGCTTTTTGTGGTAGAGTTCTCTAAATTGGGACTCTTACTGGGCAAGATCTAGTGAAGAGGGGAGGTGTTTGAGTCCCCAGAGCAGCCATGAGGGCTCAGGGTGCACGACAGAGAGAGCAATTTGTTCTCTAGTTGCTCTTCCTTGGGCAAACAAGGCCATGGAAGGACTTGACTGTTAATAGAGTAGGATCTCTATTAACAAATGGATTTGATAGGCCTTAATTGGGCTCAGGTACTTCTTAAAATTCAGATTTGTGGGGCGCCTGGGTGGCTCAGGCAGTTAAGCATCAGACTCTTGATTTCGGCTCCCATCATGATCTCCAGGTCCTGGGATGGAGCCCGGCATCAGGCTCTGCTGTGGGTGTGGCCTACTTCAGATTCTCTCTCCCTCTGTCTCTGCCTATTCTCTCCCCACTTTGAGTCGCATGCTCTCCCTCTCTCTCTCAAACAAATTAAGATTTGTGAGATATAAAGTGCACACTCTGAGCTATTTTTTATGTGACCCCAGTCACATTACTTTAAAATAGACAACCAAGACATACAATTGTCATATCAATATTTGTTTCTGGGGGCTTAATTACTACCCTTTTCCTAGCAAATCCCAACTACCTTACCTTTATCCTAAAAATTTTAGATCTTATTTTTTCTGAAGTTACTCTGATACCCTTGAGTGATTATAGATCCCCTTCCCCTACAATGACCCTAGTTTCTGTGTTGAGTTAGGGACAGTTTTCCCAGAAGCTGGATTCAATAGCATTTCAACAGACTACTTGTGTCATACTGCAAGCCCTCCTCTTCCCTATTAATTCTGAGCTAGGGTGATACAAGAGGTACCTGGTGCATTGACTCTCCTATTTTTAAGGCTATATGTCTATTTTGGGGTACAGGTTACTGAGGTTTTTTACTTCACCTCATTTGCTTCAGCTTCATGATTCTGATATCTGAGTTTGTCCACTCTTTCAAAGAGCTCTTCATTATTCCTCATTTGGACGATAGTTATGTAAAATGGGTTCCTGGTGATCTGACTTATACCTGGATCCAGTGATATAATTTATAGCATATAATTTAAGCACCCAGCATAGCCTTCAGTTCATTTAAAGTATACTGGCTGCTTTGCTGATTATATATAAAAAATACACAGTTATTTTCATAAGTGGACTAGTATCTCTCAAATTGGGAAGAAGAAAAAACAACTGTAAGGGAGAGCGTAAGGATAATAGACTTGACACTAGAATAAGTAGTTATCTCATAAGAAAAGCTCTATGGAATCATTTGAGACTCTCCATGCATAGAAACTTGCTCTGTAAGAACTTGTCCAATTATACTTCTCAAACCTCTGCATAATCATACCCCTTTATTCCCCAATGCTTCAAATTGTAAAAATCAAACAAATAAACAAAAAAAATTTCTTGATTTAGTGGAAATGTTTTCCCTGAGGTTATTTAGAGGAAACATAATTTAGAGGAAAGGATGTTGCCTCATGGAAGGCCTATGTTTATCTCTGTCACTAATTTGCTGTGTGACCTTAGGGAAGTCACTTCATATCTTTGGATTTCAATTTCCTCATCTCAAAAATGAAAGATTTGAACTGTAATCACCAAAGTCTCTTGCTACTTTTAACTTCCTTGCTTCAAAGTTAAAGCTGTCTTAGCCCAATTCAACCTAGCCTGGTAGTATTGTTTAAGTTGGGTACCATGTGGTAGTTGAATACTAATCAATTGCCAGGTGGAAGCTAACTGTCTGAAGTTGGTAGCTACACAAATCTGCTAATAACCGAACCTTGATAGAATGTTGTTCCATGTGTTGGTAAATTCACTACCAGGCCTGCCTGCCTTAAAGGTCTTCTTACTATTCCATTACCAAAGAGTCATAAAATATTCTTACCTCCAAGAAGTTAGTTAGTTAACTTGCCTGGATTTTGTGGGAGGTAGGTGGAAAAGCTATGACTTTACTACAAAATCTGGCCCAGAAAGCCTGTATTTTGTTAACTATTATACCATCTTTTTCTGCACAGGAGATTCAAGTACTAGATGGGATTGAGCAATCGGATTTTTAAAGGACCTTTGAATCTTGAAATTTTGATTCTATTTGTGAGGCTGATAGTGTACAGATGATGCAAAGCTTATTTTTATGTGCTTGTCTTGGCAGGTTTGGAGACTTTAATATTTTTTCTGTATTTTACTTCCATTTATTAAGTACAGTGATCCTCATCACCATTTTAAAAACTTAGTAATTTTTTTCTTTGAGTCAAAATAACACTTTAATAGCAATAGCTTGCATTTCTTAGACTTTTAGAATCATGACACTTTGACAAATATTGGTAATAAATCTATATTCTGGGACATCATGAATAAATGTATCATTATTGAACAGTATGATAATTGTGTAAAGTGGCATGATGTTGTTCCAACTTCGAGAATGCAATATAAATCTAACATATTCTACTAAGTATCAGTTTTAATAAAAGAGAAAGAGAATAAAGCATTGTCTTACTATTAGAATTAATGATACTTTTATCAGGAATAATCCATTGTTAATTGGAACCAAATTCAGTATTTTCATTTATGTAAGCTGCTTTAAACCAATGCTTTTCCTTAAAATATGTCACATTAGAGAAGAACATACATTTTCCTCTGAGAAAGAACCTATGAATGTTAGCAATTTAGTTTTCAGCATATTAAAAAGGTTAGATTTCCTTTGTTAGTAAGAAGTTATTGGAACCTAGATTAGGTAAAGCTTTACCTGTCAGTCACCCAATAATACCAAAGTAGAATATGTCTTATACAGCACAGTTGGCAGGTAGTTTTTGGCTCATCAAAGAAGAGTCGTTTGAAGTGGGGAACCAGAAAAAGCAATACATATCTAGCATATACATACATATATATATATATATATATATATATATATATATTTAACATGCATATATGTAATTTGTAGAATATAAGTTGAATGCTTAATTGACACTTAAAATATATAAAATGGAGTGCATACAAAAGGAGAGGGGTGGAAGCCATTTGTTTTGGCAGAGAAGATTGATCACTGACATGGCTGAGTTGCTAGTACACAGTGATTTAAAACAAATCAGTACACAATGATTTAAAACAAAACAGTGGTTTTATTATTGTTTTTAATTTTGTTTTTAATATCTTTACAGACATTGCATCTCATTAATTTCCTTCAGCTAAACAGGAACACACCTGTAGTTGAACAAATTTGGTTTATGACACATTACAATAGGGAGAACACACACCATAGAGACCCATTGAATGTTTCAGTAAGAGACTATTCAAAAGAACATTTTTTAGGATTTGGACTTTGTTTGAGTGACTTAGAATAGGGTTTAAGGAAATGGAAGCTTGTTATAGATTGGGGCCTGTCAGAAATCAGGGATAAACTTATAATTTGGTATCCCAATGAATCTTATCTAGAGGGAGGGTAGACTAGAGTGAGGATAAAACTGTAATTGGAAAGGTAGTATAACTAAAAGGGAAAACAAAAACAGAAATGAAATGACAACATACAATGCAGTAAGAGTGAACACATTTAATTCAACCTTGCTAATGGGTGGGGGAAGGGGAAGAGAGGGTAATAGTCTGTCCCTACAGTTATATTGTGCAGCAAGTAGGGAAGTTGATTCTTGCAGCTGCTTAGAGAGGCCATTTCCCAGTCATTTCTCCCAGCAGCAATGCCTTCCACCTGTATATGGGTTTCAACTCTATTATGTAGGGCAAGATTCCATTCCTGACCTATGGTCTCTGCTGTCTCAGTTCCTGACATCTTATCTGACTTCTGCAACCTCAGCCTGCAGCTCTCCTCTGCATGCAGTTATGACTGCCCATTCATATTCCTGGTCAAGGTGCAGTTGGCAAGCCAGACGACTAAGAGCAGTAGTGTATTGTAGTTACTCCAGGACAGAATAGAGATAACTTATATGCAGTTAGGTTAACTGGGAAATGGTAGTATGTTTCCCTAGAAAAACCTATCTACAAATGCTGATGTTATTGGGGTTTTGTGAGGGATCAGATCTTGATAGAATTAGTTGGGGGTGACTTTATAAAGGAGGTGATTTTTGAGCATTGATATTAAGAGAATAATGTCATTTAGTATTTTTATACTTAGATGAATAAGAATAAATAAAAACCTAAAAATGGTGCCAGTGGTCATCATGACTGTATTTTCAGAATTAAAAATTGAAACACAGGACAATTGGACGAAGGATGTTTGAAATTTAATAATAAGAGGAGTTACCATATGTTGAGTGATAGACACTGTCCTAAGTGTTTTATATATTATTCATTTCTTACAGCAACTGTCTGAGGATATAGTTATAACTCCACCCTGTAGAATGGCAGGGTCTAAAACCCACCCTCTTGACTATGTGGAAGTCTTGGTGACTTCCTATTGAATAGATTGCCCTGACAGTTAGATGGCATGACTCCCTGGTCTAGGTTAGAAACAGTGACATAGCTTTCATCTGGCTCTTCTTGGGGGCATGCTCCTTTGGAGACCTGAACTAACCATGTAGGAAGCCTAACTAGTCTGAAGCTAAAATCCTGGAGAGAAAAGATCATGTGAAGAGATCACATAGAGATTTAGAGGAAGATGTCCAAGAAACTCCAGCTCCCAGCCCAGACTTTTAAGTGTTCACATTTGTGAATACACAAGCCTTTGAGATGACTCCAAACTTAGCCATTGACTTACTGGCAACCTCACGGGAGACCCTGAGACAGAACTGCCCAACCCTGATGCTCCTAAATTCCTGATCTACAGAAACTATTAAAGATAAATAAATGATTATAGTTGTTTTAAGAACGGTTTTAGGGTGATTTTTATACAAGAGATAACCAATATAAAGCATTTATTTCTTGGTAACTCTTGGATTAGGGTTAATAACAAGGTGGAATTCCTGTCCCAAAGTAGGTAAAGTTCCTCTCTGGCAATGCAAGGTAACAAAAGGATTTAGAAGGTAGGTGTAATTGGAATTATGGCATCTTTTACTGTTGAGGGTGATTCTATTATTTCTATTACAGCCCCATAGAATGGGAAAAGCCCTGGATTTAGAGTCAGAAAACCTACATTTGGGTTTTATATTTTTAAAAATATTTATTCATGAGAAAGAGGCAGAAACACAGGCAGAGGGAGAAGCAGGCCCCCCACTGAGCAGGGAGCCCAATGCAGGGACTTGATCCTAGGACCCTGATATCACGCCCTGAGCCAAAGGCAGACGCTCAACCAATGAACCCCCCAGGTGCCCCATACATTTGGATTTTAAACTAGTTCTGCCAATTCTATTTGTGTCACATAAGGGAAGCTACCTAACCTTCTGACTGTTACTTTTCTTCTCGCTGAGAATGAAGATACAGAACTTTGGTATTCAGTTCTTGGCAGCACATTTTAAGAACAACATCTAGAAACGAGTGAATCAGAGGAGAATGATGAAGGGTCTGGAAGCTATGTGCAGAAACTGAGGAGTATCTTCTAGAAAAGAACTATAATCCAATCCCTCAAGATATTTAACTCTAACACGCAAGAGGAAATAGATTGATTTTGTGTATCTTTTGAGGACAAATGGGTAATAATAATAAAGATCCACATTTTAGCTGATACAAGGGTTCCTTTTTAAGAAATTAAATGTATTAGAAAATATTATTTGAGAGCTCTCTACTGCAGAAATGTCAAAGAAAGAAAGGTTGGTTATTTTTTCTGGGTTCAGTCGGGGAGATTATAATACACTACCCCTCTAGACATCTTCAAGAGTGTCAATTTTTTTTCTCTTGCATTCTATTTTATATTTCCTTAAAGCATCTTTTAATAAAATTGTTTTTATTTTTCTTTATTACATAAACAATGTGTTCATCAATGATAAATTAGAAAATACATAAAGCAAAAAGGAAATAAAAATTACCAATAATCTCTTCACCATTTAGAAATCACTATAAATATTTTGGTGTACATTTTCCCAGTTTTTTATTTCTTTTGTAGCCACATTTACCTCAATGCACACATGCAACAAAATTGAGTTTATGTACTAAATGATACAATATATCCTTTTCCCCATTTAATACATCTTTCTTTGTAAATGACGTATGTCTACAACATTTTTTTGGTATTCATATTCAACCTTGACAACAATATTTATTTCCTGTTTAAAAGTAGTATTTATAATAGAACATTTGCAAAATATGGGTGACTTCAAAAATAAAATTAAAACTACCTATTATCCCAATATTCAGTGGACCATTAATGTTTTGTTGGACATTCTGGTGTCTTTTCTTCTGTATATATATTTTTCTAAAAAATGTATATTGATGTTTCTCACTAACATAACTTTGTACTAACATTATGAATATTCCCACATGTCACTACATATTCTGTAAAAATATGATTTTTAATGATCTCAAATTAGTCTACCATCTGGATGAAATCATAATGCCCTCAAAATGGTCCCTAAAATTGGACATGCAAGTTGCCCCCAATTGTTCATCACTATAAACAACTCTATATTCACTATATATAGTATTGTTTTTAATGGCTGTGTGGTATTCCATTGTGTAGCTATGTCATCTTTTATTAAATGAATCCTTTACTTTTTTAGTATTTCAGTTCTCAGTGTTTTGCTTAAATAAGCAATCCTGTCACTGATAGAACAAATCTTTACTCTTACCCTTATTTTTTAAATTGTTTTTGACATATTTGGTGAATAGTTGTTTCAAGTTCAGCAGCTGATGATGTACTTAACATTTTGTTGGGTGCTCTGGGGGCATATAGAAGAAACATGAGACATGGCCCCAATCCTTCAAGTGTTAAAATTTAGTTTCAAATATGACTAATACATGCAAAATAGTAATGAATAATTTATTCTAGTATATTATTAAATGCTAAATTGTATGGTTCTGATTAAGTGCTTCAATGTGTAGTTCAGGGGGTAGGAGGATAGTGAGGCCCAGTATAGTCAGGCAGGACTTCAAGGATGAAATGCAGTTTGATCTGAGCTTTGAGGAGTGGGTTGAGTGAATAGTCAAAGAGAATGTAGGACATTCTAGAGGAAAGGAACATGAAGCACAAAAGCTCAAAATTTTGTGTATATTTGATATATTCACAGCACCATGCAAAGGCTATTTAAGTTTAACATCTTTCTGTTGCCACTGCTGAGCTGTTTTGAATAACAACCTCTGAAAAATCTGAGCAATATTTATTTTAAAATGTCTTTCTGGTTTTATTGAGATATAACTGACAAATAACATTTTATAAAGTGTAGAACATAATTATTTGACACATGTACATATTATGAAATGATTACCACAATAAATTTAGTTAACATCCATCACCTCACATGTATTTTGTCTTTAATATTTACTTTTCTATCCCCTTCAGACATGGAAACATCTTAATTAAATATTTTTAATTTGCGAAGATTGCTTGTGTTTTCTAGAAACTTTGCCAAATGACTATTTTGTTGTTGTTGTTCTACTATGTGCTTTTTCAGGCATCTGCATATCATTTTGTGTTGTATTTAATTGATTGCCAGAAAAAAGGTCTTTAGATGATCTGAACCAATGTTGCTTTAGTTTTCGTATGGGGACTGGGATCCTTTTAAATAATATTTCAAAAATTATCTTTACTGTTAGGTTTGATGGTGCCACTAAGGTTAGGATTGAGAGAAAACAAATTTATGGCAAATTGCCTTTGAATGAACAGTCCCCATATGCTCCGTTTGTTTTGATGTTCGTTTGTTCAGTCACGTTATACAGTGGTTGCTTTCACAAGAAAGAACAAAAAAAGAGAAGTAATCTTTATGTTCTTTTTTAAAAACTAAAACTAACCAGACTTCTTAAAAATTTTTGTAATTACATCCATATTTTTACAATCAGGCGAAGCACATTTATTTCATTGCTTTCATAGGGATCAGTGTTTCTTAAAGTGGGACGCATCAGAAAGAGAGGACCTATACATGAGAGTCCCTCGGATGTTTATTAAACTCCATATTCCTGGGCCCCACCTTTGGCGGGTATAGAAGGAGGTGAGGGAATCTGCATTTTAATGTACTTGCTAGGGAATTCTAAACATTGAAGTTTGAGAACCATTGCCTTAGGGAAATGCTGTCTCAGATCTCTCCACAGTTGTGCTGCATGCATCAAGATGCAACAGAAATTATCATTGGGCATCTTTCCTCAAACTGATATTTCATAGGATCTGTTTTGCTTTTAAGAAATTGCATAATAAGTTGGGCTTTTTTCCCCTTAGAAAACTTACTTAAAAATTACCTAGCTCCTAAAAAAAAAAACACACACACACACACACAAAAAACCAAAACCAAAACCAAACAAAACCCTAGAGATCTTTTGTCAAGTTTCTTTTTCTAATTTGATACTGTGGCCTTTCATGTAACAGTACTCTCTTCATTGTAACTGTTTGGACTTAAGTACCCCTTTACACAGATGAGTTGCCTATAGGTCTCCATCCATGAGAGACCATTATTCCTTAAGTTTTAGAAAGTTAAAGAGGGAGGGCTAGAAATGGTAAAATTTTGCACCTTTCCATTTTTCTAAGGATGGTGTAAGATGACTTAAATGATATGACTTACACTATTGATGATTGTATCCACTGCCTATGTTGGTGTCTGGTGACATATCGCAAGTAGTTCTTGTCAATTTTTTGGAAAAATCATGACTTTGCAGGTTCTTGCTCTCTGCTTCTTGGAAGTGTTGAGCCAGTTTGCACAGATTACGTGGCTGAGGAGTGTGGGTCATTGGTGTGGGAACCCATGGTGATTGTCTGTGGTGTGGAATGGCAGTGGCTACATTCCCACAGGTAAAAAACAAAAACAAAGCAGTCTGTCTCACAAATGACATAAGTAAAGAAAACTGTTTGAAATTAGACCTGACAGAAAAAAAAAATGGTACTGTATGAAGACTTACATGCTTTGTAGACAGCTTAAAGTTTTTCCTCAGGCAGGAGAGCCACTCCGGGTATCTTTCAATTTCAATTTAGGAGTGATGGGAAAGCCCTTTGTATTATGATCAATGGTGGCTTGCTTGTAGGTAATCCACTTCCATGTGACTGTTGTTTTGACTTGGTCTTTAATCTCTTAGGTGGAGTCAGAGTTCTTTTTTGTTTTTGTTTTTGATTTTGATTTATCAGCTATGATACGAGACTCGTTTGCACTTGAAATGAAAGTGATGGAAGCATGGTTGATCCAATGGTGATACTGGTTCAAAAAAGTCTAGGTCAGATTTCTGATAGGGACATTACTAAGAGATCAAAATGGCTTTGACAAACACATTTCTGAGTTTTCATTTGCACAAAGCAGAGAATGAACTGATCATCCCAAGAAGTCACATACTAACCATGACTGGTATCTAAAAGAAGGGGTTCCTTTGCATTACCTCATAGAGTTATTGTAAATGTTAAATGCAATAAAACATCATTTCTCAAAAGAAAAGATCTAGGAGCAAGGTAAAGAGGAGCTCTCTTTCCTGCCCTACCCCATTTATTTTATCCTTTTCAGTTTATTTCAGTACAAAAGCAATGAGCATTGTTCTATGCTAGGCGTTGTGCTAGTAATGGAAATTTTAAAAAAGATTGATTTGGCTCGCAATATTTTTAACAGCTTTATTGAGATATAGTACACATACCACATGATTTATCTATTTAATGTATACAATTCAATGGTGTTTATTATATACTCAGGATTCACATATTCAGTTTACTTTAAGACTCATAACAATTTTTGCTAAACAACTCCTTGGGTCCAGAGGGGAAGAGAAATGCCTTGGTTCCATCTGCTCCTTCCATCAGAGTAATGGTACCCACTACTTATTCAATACCACCTCCTATGAGCTCAGTCCTATGCCTAGTTGCTTTAATTCTTATTGGGTACAGTTATCTAGAAACTTATATTGTTTAGGCTCCATTTTCCTGGAAAACCAGTTATTTCTGTAACTTTTGCCTCATATTTCTTCCTCTAGTTCTTGAAGCATACTGGGCTTCTTTGTGAAGGGGAAGAGAGATATAGAAACAGCTAATATGTTCATGCTTCTGATGAGAGTCACAAAAGCTATATGCTTTATTTATTTCATACCATTTTTTATTGGGCAAGAGAATACCCATGCCCACACAGATGAGTTGAATTTAAGATTACTGATGGGCTGTGGCCAAATAATAGTGGCTTACAATCCCCTGTTCTGATTTAGAGATATATAAAAACATTTTCTTCCTATAAACTTCGAGGTGTTTATTATTTTCAGTCTCAGATTTCCATTTTTTCCCCCAGAAGATAGATCTAACCCTCTTACTACTTAGCTACTTTCTCTGTACTGTGAAGTAATTCTTGTGCAAATGATTTTGTAACAAAGTTGTTCTTTTAAAAACAATCAAACAAGCAAACATAAAAACAAACCACTTTGAAATGTGTGTGACTATGTGCTAAACTGTAAGTGGTAAAGATAAGAAATGGAAAAAGGTTTCTGTAACTTTAACAGATGTATGGCTAGGAAAAAATCATTTTCTTTAAACCCCAGCACACAAAAAATATTCAGGTTGGCTAACTTTCCGGCACTGATTAGGTATTTTATATATGTTCTGTTGAATAATTAACATTGGATATTGAGGCTAATTTCTCTTTTGGTTCTAAATTCAACGATAATGTTATTGTGATATACATTTTTTTTTTAGGCTGTGGGAGGAGCATTTAACGGAAATGCCAATTAAAAGAAAAACTTTGCCAGTCTTAATAATTAATAATTGAATCTGAACTATTTTAAATGAAGAGTGTAAATGAGTAAGTCTAAGTGTCCATTTTAAAATTAAGTTTTTTGAACCACTTCGGTTGGCTTTTAATTACAAAAAAACAGTTTGAATCTGCAATTCAAGGGGAGTTATTCTGATAATTGCTTCTTTAATGTTTAGTATTTTAAAAGCAGAAATGGCTAATATTATTTGTCCATCTAAGCCTCATATGCTGTCATTCTGAGATTTTTCTCCAAAGGCATGCAAAGAAACAAATGTTCTAATGGTTTTATTTTATTTTGTTTTTCTAGGAGTCAGAGAATAATAAGTTATGTTCCCTGTATTCCTTCCGAAATACCTCTACCTCACCACATAAGCCTGACGAAGGGAGTCGGGACCGCGAGATAATGACCAGTGTTACTTTTGGAACCCCAGAACGCCGCAAAGGGAGCCTTGCCGATGTGGTGGACACACTGAAACAGAAGAAGCTTGAGGAAATGACTCGGACTGAACAAGAGGGTATGTGTGGACTTAACTGTTGAGCTTTATTCTTTCAAAGATTTCAGGCCTTTAAAAAAAACTGAGTGGGATTTCAAGGGCCAAAGCGGTGCATAATTGGGACTAGCCAGGAAAAAGTTATTCATAGGTTACCATGGTGATGGCAGATTGTGATCCATTGAGAGTATTAAGCAGATAGCTCCATTTTTCTAAAACTTTGTGCATTTCATTTTGTTCTTATGATAACAAATCACATTTTTAAACGGACTGCAATCCTTACCCTGGAAAAAGGTGTAGCATGGAAACTTTTGCAGCTGCAACTTTATTTCTCATTTTTTCTCCCTTATTTCCTTTTGATGGATAGTGTCTTATGAAAAGATCAACTATTTAAAAAGAAAAAACAAACAAAAAATAAAAACTAATTTCTCATTTTTATAAATATTACAAATTTATAAATATTATCCTTTCATCTCCAAATGTTGTAGAATTGAGAGTTGAGCTTTCTAATATTGTCAAAATTAAATGCTCAAGAGGGAAGTGCTGCAACACATGGCATATACATCACACATCTACCTTCTCTACTCTCTCAAGAGTCCACTTAGGTTTGTCTAGGTTCTAAAAAATAAAAGAAAGAAGATTCTAATATATTTTTAAATTAAAGAAATCAAAATAAGTGATTGCTGTACAATGTATGTTCTTTAGGTACTGATTTTAGACTGAAATGTAGGGTACTTAATGGTTCTGGATTTATTGCTAACATTGTAAGTTAAATTTAGAGTTCTCTGGCACTGCAGAGGAATAGAGATATAAGGAAATATTTCATGTAACTTAATTTTATTCCTAGAAGAGCTTAGAAGTTTAAAAGTTTTGAGAATTAACTATAATAATGAATATAGAAGTCTCTGATGAGCAGTAAAGTACATAAACTTGGGGTATTGTTATGCTTATCATATTATAAATGTCATTTTATCAAGCTATAATGTAATGATGCCCCCAGAGATCATTGAGATAATTAGGACTATTTGGCTTTATGGTTATTTCTCTGCAATTACGAAACTTTTGAGTTCTTGTATCTACTTGTTATAGGTATCTTTTCATACATGTGTGCGTGCATGCATGAAACGTGTTCTCCTCCTTCAATATCAGATTGCAGGCTGTTACTTTTTGCATAGTTGTGAATAATTTCTAATTTGTTTCTTTTCTCATTAATAAATTATGAAAATAGATGATCATAATAACCTCTAGACCATAAGTAAAATATAAACATATATGTCTGGGTGAATCTCTGAGAGATTCTGGGTAATATACATGATCTTTAGTTCATAGACTTTTGGCTGCTCAGACACTTTATTTTCCCCTGCTCAGCTATGTTCTAGAATAAGTGAAGCTGTCAGATCAGTAATCTCTGAATAAGTGAGATTGCTAGATTATTTTTAATTATGATTTACCAAAAAGATGGTTTAGTCCTATAAGAAAGTGGTTTTCAAAGTACTTTTAGAGAGCTCTTTAATGTAAAAATAAAGAAATTGATTGTGATGATTTTTTTCCAGTGTGAACTCCTAGAAAATTTAAAATAATATTTCTCTTGCAAGTCATGGTTAGTTTTCTTTTCTTCCTCTTTATTATTTTGTGTTAAAGATTTGGTACAAGAGAGGGACCTACAAAATGAGACCTCTCATTTGAGAGTACTTTATCCCTATCAAAGAAAATTTTTATGTACTTTACTGGACTTTGTTTTCTGTAGTAGACATATTTTAGGGATCAGAAATTCAGGCATTTTTTAGTGTATTTTAATGTATATGATATATAAGTATAAATATGAAGTGAAAAAGGATATGCTCATCAAACTTACAGATTCTACAAATCTGGGAGGAATATTGCATAAAATGTATGAAAGAAACAAAACTCAAAAGATTTTGACAAACCAGAAATATGAACTTAAAACTAATCCATCAAAGTAAAATTTAATAGATCTTATTGTTAAGTCCAGAGATTGTGACCAAAACTCCTAGCTGCACAAATAATTACTGAAGGAAATTCAAATAGCAGACATATGAATTTAAAATATATAAGCTTATGGTTTTAGGTGACAGAAAGTGCACTGGGGTCAGCATGATGAATATTGCAAAAAATTTGCTAGTGCTATCTCAGTCAGCATTATTAGAATTACAATGTGCAGCCTTTAAAGGTGGTACTTCCATTAAACTCCCTCCCTGCTCAATAGAATGCATCTGAATTATTGTATTGAGTTGAGAATCACCGCACTTTAAGAGGGACTAAAAAACATTGGGGTATTTTCAGAGGAGAACAGTTGACATGATAATAGACATTACAGTTAAATAATAAGAGGAATGATTAAAGAAACTAGTAATATTAAATCCAGAGAAAATAGATGATGGATGATATGATGGTTGTCTTTAAAGAGTTAAAGTCACTTGGAGGAAGGATTGGGTTTGTTCTATATAGTTCTACAGGGATAGAATGAAGGTCAGTGACAAGAAGTTGCAAGGAACCAGATTATCATTCCTAACAAGATTAACTCTCTAACGGTTGTACCTTTCCATGTATGGAATAATTTTTGGAAGATAATAAATTATTCTTGGAGATTGGTGGCAATCTTTTTTTTTTTTAAAGATTTTATTTGTTTACTCATGAGAGACACAGAGAGAGAGAGAGAGAGAAAGAGAGAGAGAGAGAGGCAGAGAAATAGGCAGAGGGAGAAGCGGGCCCCCTGCAAGGAGCCTGATGTGGGACTCAATCCTGGGACTCCAGGACCACACCCTGAGCAGAAGGCAGGCGTTAAATGACTGAGCCACCCAGGTGCCCCAATTGGTGGCAATCTTAACTGCCATTTTAATAGGGCAAGGAGATAGAAGATTGATCTTTTTCTTTTCTTTTTTAAAAGATTTGATTTATTTATTCATGAGAGATACAAAGAGAGAAGCAGAGGCACAGGCAGAGGGAGAAGCAGGCTCCTCTTGGAGAACTCAATGGGGACTCGATCCCAGGACCCCGAGATCTTGCCCTGAGCCGAAGGCAGACACTCAACCACTGAGCCACCACCCAAACATCCCAGATTGGTCTTTTTCTAATGCCAAAGCTCTATGAATTTTCATGAACAATATTCTTATACAATATTTTATAGTTCATCATATATATTTTGTATAGCCCTAATCAAGAATTACATAGTATCATGATTATTTTTCTGTAAGTTTTCTCTTTATTTTGCAAGGCGCTATGATAGAATCTAGGGATTCTGACCTGCTTACTTTTTCTTTTTGGCCATGGATTGATTTCCTTGTAGGTCTCGTGAAGCCTATAGGTTATTTCTTAGTTTAAATGCACAAAGTGAAATCCATGGAATTACAGAGAAAATGAGTTATATAAAACTGTTAAATAATTTTAAATTTTTGTGATATGGTAGAAAGTGCTACTTTACTAATGCATTAACCAACAATATTTATTGGAGGGACTCAAATACCAAAATTTTAAAGTAGTGACAAACATAAAAGATATTTTGAGATATCATGAACTAGTACAATGTGATATAAAAATATACTGTAATTCTATTGGTTACAGCATCACACATACTATGAATATTTTATGATTTGTTCCCTGCATCCACAATTTAAGGAGTGCAAATTTTCAATTAGAGGTGAGTTGAAAAGAATTTTTCCATCCAGGTTCACCATTCAAGGCCCCCCGAATCCTGTAGATGGAGTCTTGAGGCCTGTGGACCCTAGGTTAAGAACCTCTATGCTACATGTTATGGGGCACCCATCATAAATAAAACAACAGTCTCTAAGTTTAAAGAGTTCATATTCTAGTAGGATATATGGATAGATAGATAGATAGATAGATAGATAGAATGTATACAAAGTGAACTCTAATTCAGTGTCTAATATATGATAGATTCCATGAGAGTCATATAGATAAAATATTATAGGAATTTACAGGATAGATTCCATGGCCTAGGATGCCGTGGAAAGGTTCTAAAGGAAATGAGTCTTAGCTGGAGAATAAAAGATTTGGATAGGCAGAAATTCAGGGGAGGGACATTTCAGGCTGACAGAATAGGCAGAGACCTTTAAAATAGCCAACAGGGGGTCCCTGGGTGGCTCAGCAGTTGAGCATCTGCCATCAGCCCAGGGCCTGATCCTGGAGACCCAGGATCAAGTCCCATGTCAGGCTCCATGCAGGGAGAGCTTCTTTCTCCTCTGTCTGTGTTTCTGCCTTTCTCTCTCTCTCTCTCTCTCTCTCTCTCTCTCTGTCTCTCATGAATAAATAAATAAAATCTGAAAAAGTAAATAAAATAGCCAACAGTTCATGTTCTATTTTAAAGAATGTGAAGATGTATATGGAATTTAAGACTGAAAAAGTAGTTTGCGTTTAGTTCACTGAGGTTCTTTAATTCTTGGCTAAGGAGTTTGTACTTTAGATTTGAAGGTTGTGGAAGAACCATTGACTATTTTTTCAGCACAACAGGGTGATGGATTTAGAGCTGTCCTTCAGGAAGTTAATCTGGCAGCTCCTTGTAGGATGTATGGGAGAAGGAGAGACATTGAGGAAATTGTTTCAGGCTAGAGATAATGAGGTCCTGAACTAAGGCATCAGAAATGAGAAAGGAGGAAGGGGTACATATGGAAAAGATATTAGGAGATAGAATTGTTAGGAGTTGACATTTAAGTGAGGAGACCAAGGGAGAGGAATGGTTCAAGTGTTGCTCAAACTTTTTAAACTTTGAGTGAGCAGGATGGTGGTAATACAATTAATAATAATTTTTTTTTAAAAAAAGTAGAGGAACATGTTTTAGAAATGGGAGCCATGAGGATTTCTCTTTTCTACTTTGAGTTTGATTCCTAATTTTAATTATCTGCTTGGAGCAATACTACAGAACAGTATAATGGGATTTCTGACTCTATAAAACCGTATTTTAGGTCTGAGGAAGTATAATAGCTTCACCAATATTTGCCTGGGCTTTGTCCCTATTTAAAGCCCCAGGTCTCTCTCCTCTTGTGAAACAGCTCTTATCCTATGGGACATATAAGAGCTTTCAAATACATTACTTGCCTCTCACCTCTGTATCCTGGTTTGAAGGCCATACCTCATAAATGACAAACCTGTGTGACTGACATGATAACATGACTTTTCCTGAGTCATTCTTGTCCTGGAGAATGTTTTAACTTTATCAGGCTAAATACTTTCCCCTTCACTTCCCCTCAAATATAGGAACTGATCTATGAAAAGTTTGTTTATTATGGCCTAGTTAAAAACAGTATCTACATGATAAAACAAAAACTCTCCACATAGCATTAGGGAAGTTATTCTTTTACAGGCAGATCCTTTCATCAGCCAAATAATTGTCCAGTATTTTATCTACCATCCCTAAAGAAATGCCTTCTTCAGAGCAGTGATTTGACTGGATTGCTGAAACACTGATGAACAAAGGTGTTCTATCTGAAGTGCCTCCTCTGAAAGTGAGACTTGTGGGAAAATAGACAAGGTTTCTATTTTGTTGAAAATTTAACCTTGATTTTTTGGTCATAGGTAGATAGGAATATTGATTATAGATGATGATGATAGATAGATAGATAGATAGATACATAGATAGATGATAGATGATAGATAATGGATAGAATGAAGAATCTACCTTTTAAAATAGTGTTGCTATTGGTGGATAGAATATGCAGAAAGACTTTGATGATAGGTTCAGGTTAAAATGCTTCCAAGATAAAAATCCTTCAGCTGTGATTAAATGATGAATTTTAGTTATCCTTGTATCACCCATCTTGTTGCCAATGTAGCTGGGCTCTAACATAAGCGACAGTTGTCAGAAAATGAATACTTTAAAAAGGACTTCTATATCTAAATACATATATTTAATCAGAGAGTCCTTTGGCTTCTGAAAATAAGTTGTCTAATGAGAATTTCATTTGAGCAGCTGCGACTGAGGAGGTCAACAGGCATTGCCTAGGAGAATATGGCCCAGCTGGTTAAATCTGGTTGTTGTCGTGATTTAAATGGTCAAGTGCTGCTTGTAATCCAGGACCGTCTGTTTGTAAAGGGAAGAGTGAGTGCTTCAGCATAATGTACAGCTGTTTTAATCTCTCTTTAATAATAGTGCTTCAGCCACTATCATGTCTTGTGTATCATACTACTAAGTATATGATCCTAGGCCGAGTGAACTGGTTTGGGTCAGGTTCTGGAGGCATGTGAGCTTGCAGAGAAAGGAATACCATGATATAAACCTCAACTCTCTGACAAAGTAAAACCTTCTCTTTTTGGCTCTTTTACATATTTTTTACATATTTTTTAATCGTGATTAAAAGGGAGTGATACAAAAAATAAAAAATAAAAGGGAGTGATACTAGATAGAAATATTTGAACATGTGAGCTCTGATAGAAGCCATAAACTTAATGGGAAGTATGTGGGGTTTAGGTACAGTTGCATAGGATATATGTTGGACAGAAATTAGAGCATTTGCCCAGTGGAATTGTGTGCCACAGTTATCATGATAATGAAAGTATGTGGTTTCATTTGACTGTGTATGTGGATAAAGGGCAGGAGCATTTGAGCTTTGGATTCCTGGTGGGATAGGCTTTCCAATGGATTATGCAGCTGTTACCCCTCACAAGAATGAACACGTGTTTATGTGTATATCTGACAGATTATTATCATTATTCACATCTCTAAACAATAACTTGGATTTTTACATATATTTTTACTGAATTATATTTAGTTATGTTGGCATGTATTGCTTATCTGATAGCTTTTGCTGTACTCAAGGAGGAATGTGGTATAAACAATGGGGAAACTCAGTTTTGAAAGTCATGTTTCTGATGAGCTAGATTTGTGTTTAACCATAAATTTTATTATGTGGAGGGGCAGTATAGCCTCCTGATTAAGAACATGGGTTCTGGAACTACGTGCCTGTGTTTGAAACGCTGTTCAGCATTTGCCAGGTAGATAACACAGGACTCCTCTCTGCGCCTCAGTTTTCTCCATCAAAAACTGGACATAAATATAGTGCTATTACAAGAATCAAGATTTAGTTAATGCAACTAAAGCATTTAGTGCATTACCAGCATGTAGTTAGTGCACAATAAATGGAGCCAACATTATTTTCTAGCTGTGTGACCTTCAACAAATTACTTAGTCTTTTAGTGCTTCAGTTCCCTCACCAGTAAAACTGGATGAATGATATCTACTTTGCAGGGTTGTGTGAGGATTTCACATATGAAATATATAAAACACATAGCATCTATAATTATAATTATTATTACTGTTACCATTATAATTGCCATTACTGTTATTATTTGAAGATACATTTTTTAAGAGAAATATTACAGGAATCTCATCTTTCGCCACAGACAGAATCATAGGAAATGTCCCATGGTGTTAGGGGACTTAGCATTTGGCAGCAATGACGTTCCTGTTTTCTGGAAGAGCAATTCAGTTTAACTCTCCTTTCAGGCTTTTTGGAAAAGCTGATACTAAAGTTTCCCCACTGGAAGCCAATCTTCCCTGCTGAGAAATATGCAGAATATGATGTTGTCAGTGAGAGAGGTTGGTAAAGCCTTGGATGAGGTTTTCAGATAGTACCCAGTTAAGAGCAATGTGTTCCTGTTAGAGAAAAAAAAATCTATTAAAAGCCCATGCGAAGAAGAAGAAGAAGAAGAAGAAGAAGAAGAAGAAGAAGAAGAAGAAGAAGAAGTTGTTAACATTCATACCATTCTAGAGCATCAAAAGAATTTTTTAAGGCAGAATTTATGGATATTACGTTTGCCACTGTTGTGATTGAAGGTTATGTTGGTGAAGCATTTAGAATATTTGAGATCCAAACTCTTCTTTATATTTCTCATTCATGGGAAAAATTGGAAGGGTTTTGGATTTTTGCTTAAGAAACACATTAAGTATTCATTACAAAAGCTGCAGAATTATTATTTCAAATATTTGGAAATTTCAAGTCATTTAAATGCTGAAGTTCCCCAAGACCACTCATACTCTAAGTGAAGAAGCAATCAGGTATTCAGAGCAATGCTGATTCAACTTCATTTCATTTTTTCTTCTTTTTAAAATACTACATCTTAAAAAAAAATAAAAAAATAAAATACTAAATCTTTCCTCCTATGATATTTTGCCTTTCCTCTGTTTTAAAGATTTTGTATATTCATAGTAAATACCTATCTAGTGCCTGGTATTTTAAATAAACATATTTTCTGAAAGTATTGTGCAACTAGGGATAAAAATGAGCTAGAACTGCTGGTTTTTTAATTATGAAAAGAATTATATTTGGTATGTTCCTGTGTGAAGTATATTTGCTTTCTAATTCTTTGGAAACAGCACATCCTCTTATATAACTTTATAAACAATATAATCAGTCTGACTCCTGTGAGCCCCAGACATTCTGGATGAATCTTGGCTATTTCAATTTGTTGTTGTTTTACAACTCCCATTTACAGCGTTGGCAATGCACTAGTTGGTTGAATCTTTTTCTTAACTCCATTTTGTGTGTCTCTGCCTTGAAAAGATACTTCAAATTTCTTGGCTCATTTCTATTTCTTCAGATTTAAACATTCTTTTCTTAAAGCTCTAAGAATGTTAAGAGCAGATGCAGGCAATTGCCTTTGATTTTTTTTTTTTTCTTCTTCACCTGGGAAGCCAGAAGGTGTTCTGGCATTTTGTTGTTTAGAAAGAGGATGCAGCCTCCTGATGGTTTGATGAAATAAGTCATATTCTTATATGATTTTTGAGCCTGCAGAGTTTGAGTGTATTGTAGGCATTTCACATTTTTTCCATTGAAAATTTATTAGATCAACTTCAAGATGTATGCTGGGATTCTGAGAAGTAATAGGAGTGGTTTTTAGATTCATATTCTTTTTCTTATATAATATGTATATAAAATGAAAAGAAAAATAAATATGAAAAGAAGTGGTAAATTTAAATATGTGTTTATTTTGTGATATTTGACATATGAATGTAATAAGGCATAATAATTTTAAAAATGCCTGTGAATTCATCATCCAACCTAATACAAATTGCTACTTCGAATCTGCCTATGTTTTTTTCACCCATCCAATCCCTTTATATTCTACCTAGATGTAACTCCTGCCAGAACTATGAGTTTATCATTTTCCCTTTTTGTTTTGAAACCCTTGTTTGGGTTTGTTTTAGAACTTTGTAAAAGTGGTACTACACTGTAACCTTCTGCACCTTGTTTCCTACACTCATAATTCTACTCTAAGCTCAATTTTGCAGTGTACAGCTCTCGTCCATTTTCATTTTCATGTAATAGTCTGTACATTATTCCATAGAATGATATACAGGAGTATATTCTCCTGTCTTTAGATATTTGGGTGCTATTGTTCTCTACAAGTACAAACAATGATGCTATGAACATTCTTATGACTGTCTTCTAATACACACATGTGCATGAGTTTTTTCTCTAGAGTGTATTCCCAGGAGTGGGGTTGCTGTTGACCAATTTTTGTATTCTTTTTCCACTCTGTTGGAAAACATTACACAAACAAGTTGGAGCTACAATGTGTGTGTGCATGTGTGCGTGCATGCGTGTGTGTAGTATAATCCTTGAAAGCTTTAACCTAACTGCGTATACCTTTTGGTTCTACCTTCCTCAAAATGTCTAGTACAGGTTTCTTTTTATCACCGAGCTTTTCCGAAGCTCACATGAGCCTTTGATGGACCCTTCACTGCAATTTTCCTCTTTCCTTTTATTGTATCTTAATAGAATTCTTCAACCCTTCTTTCAACTATGAGCACAAGTGTATTGTCATTCTCCCACTGGACTATGATTACTAGGTTTGTTAGGAAACACTTTTTTCCCCTTATGATCCTCTTTATTGACGTTTCCAGTCTGGTGTGATTTTTGAATTAAAGAAATTCCCAATCTCTAGGCATATCTGGCTCCCAATAATTTTTTTCTTAAATACTTACCTCAAGCTCAAGATTAACTAGCAAATGTGTTATTGCCACAGTTCTGTCTTGCATTTATATTGAAATAGACAGTTTTCTAATCAGTTGACTTGTTAGCTGGAAGTCTTTATCTTTTCCTTAGAATGTTTAATTTGAGAATCCTTTGAGACACTGGCCTGAATACAATATGTGTTCTTGTCCTGACTCTGATAACTTACTGGGTAGTGCCTAATAATTGATTAATAGTTAATTAATTGATTGATGTTAGCACAAGTTTCTTAATTCAGAAAACATGGACATTAGTCTAGCATTAAAGGCCAAATTCTAAAATTCTGTGCTGCTCTGATTTTCTTTTAGAGTTTGTATCTCAATTTCAGCTTTATCAGTAATTTTCTTTTTCAAACTGTTTTCAGGCTAGAAGTCATCTGAACCAATCTCATGACTCATTTTTCTTTTATTATGCTTAAAATCATTCTTTACTATTCCCAGTCTCTTTTTTCTGATGTTATAATCTTTATGAAGATAGAGATAAAAACTCCCACCCAATTTTGATGTGTGAAAAGTTATTGTACAATGAGGTACTTATAGATGAAGCCATGGGTAATAGGCTCAGAAAGTTCTGTGTATGGTTTGAGAGATTGGCAAACAGAAGTGGGTGTTGGTAGAGTACCATGATCTACAAGAAGTAAGGGTTAGTAAGTCTACATTTGTCTGGTTGTTGTAAGGGGGATTTGGGCCTTAGAGAGAATTCATGGCCATAATTATTAACCATATGAGGCCATAATTTAATGCTGAATAACTAACACTTAGACCTATCATAAGGTTTCTTAATTTATGTTTTGAGGGTTTAAGTATAACTGAGAAGCCATAACTGAGAAGCCAGATAACTCCCACAGTGAGGTCATAATACATAGACCATCCACTAGCATTTGAAGTGCAGAAGTTAGAAGCCTGTGAACATCCCTAATTGCTTTCAGATAATGAATTGAAAATGTGTAAATACAAATACATAGTTAGAAAAAAATCGAAGGTATAATGAAAAATAACTATGAAAAATGTGACAAAGTATTGACTTATTTGCAATAAGAACCACACAGCAGCAGCAACAGCAGCAGAAACACTGTGTTAATGTATGACTTGTGAATGAAGGCAACCACTAGTCAATGGGCAGTCTTTAGGGTAGCTAACAAACTGTGTACACCGGGATTCCATTCTACTCCAGAATACAGCCCTAATTCATTTCATTGGAAGTTTTTAGCGGATCCTTCAGAAATACCTCTTATCTTTAAGTTTTTACTTGTGTCATAGACCAGAGAGATGGGGAATTTAATTATTGCATAAGCATTGCATATTGCTTATGCAATAATTCTTAAATGTTCTTTTGGGCTCTCTTTGTTTTCAGATAGAAGAAAGAGTCTGGAGGAAACTATATTATGTTCCTAATGTAAGAAGTCCTAAAACCAATCCTGTGATCTTTTTGATTATTTTTGATGATGTCACATGTAGTGACCATGTTATTTTGGAATACAGAAGACAGCAGTAAATTAATGTTGTATGCTTATAAATATTATTCACACAAATCTCACGTGTACAAAAGTTTATATATTAATTTTAATTTTTCCATTATTAATTTAATTTGACCTTTAAGGCCCCGTTCTGACTAATAGCAAAAAGTCTGATCTCACTTCCAGGTAAACTTTCAGTTACTTTATGGTTTAACTTCAGTCACTTAGAATTATGCCCCTTTTACTTCTTCGTGGTATTATCTGATAGAGGGTTTAGGCATTTTTTTTTTTTTTGGCATTCATATCTGGCTATGATCATCAGTCTCTATTATGCTTAGAATAAAATTAATTGTTTAAAATCCAAACACTCTGCTCTGGCTTTCAAGGCTCATCTTTTATTACTTTACCCTTTTCTTAAACCACTCCAGCTATTCCAGCCTGTTGGTTTTTTGTTGTTGTTGTTGTTTGTTTGTTTTCCTGTCAAACATGTCTTAGTTCCTTTGCACTTACTTTTCCATGTATCTAGAATGATTTTTCTTGAGATCCATGTACACTGACTCTTTCTTGTCATTCAGATCTCAGCTTAATTATCACTTCTTCAGAGAAGCCTTACTTAACCTTTAGATCTTAAGTAGGTCCCAGTTACTCTTTACCATATTACGCTCTTCAATTTTCACCCTAGCATTTTCCACTACCAGATATGCTTTTGTTCCTTTGTCTTCCTTTTGTCTCTCTCACTCCACTAAAGGGAGGGAAGTCAGTGACAGCAGAGACCCTCTCTGATTTGTCCACTGCTCTATTCCCTATGCCTAATATTGACTGGAACACAAGACCCTTATTAAATGTTTGTGGATTGAATAAATCACTCATTTGAGTGAAGGTTGCTAAATGATCTGAAGTGGTGTCTCTTGTTCTTACTTCTTCCTCTATTGTTCTGGCATTTACTTTTTTACTCCCTCATCCAGGCCTCTCTTAACTATATCTTTGTCTTTCATAATATTGGAAGTCAATATAGGAAATGAAAGTAAGTTCCTCTTTTCATGACCCTTTCTTCTCTCTATTGGTACACATTTATTGTTCAAAAGTCAGCTGCCAATGGGAATGTAACTCCAGATACAATTTTATTTTCTATTGTCCGCTAGGTCAAACATATGCTTCCTAACTATTCTGAAACTACAACATTTCAGTTCTCTATTCCATGTAACTGTATGCAAGAGTAGAGCCCTTTGTATGAAGCTACACAAGTGAAAAAAAATTTTAAAATATGCTCTAATTATCTTAATCTATGGTGAAAACTGAGTCACTGGCTTTCTCTGTGGGCTACTCCTACTCTTTACTCTTTGCTGTGTAGTCAGTAATAGCTTCAGAAGTTAGGGATTAGGGATATTCTTAGTACCTGATGGGGACTAGCGTTGATTTTATTTTTTTCTTGCTTAAAACTGTTTTTCTAACAGTAGTATTTATTATCCTTCATATCTGTTGTGCTTTTTCTTTTGCCTTGATGTGAATATAATGTGGACATTCTTTAGAATGTCACATTAGAGCCACCACACATTATTAGAATTTGATTCCTAGGGTCCATTTATAATTTTTCTCTAGTGATCTTTCTGACTAAGAAACATGAGGATGTAACAATCTCATAATGAGCTTTCTTATATAAGAGTCAGCCCTATGTTGAAGTTGAATTAGTTATATAGTAACATACTTCTTGTTCAGCCATTATCCTTCCAAACCCAGAATAACCTTCCATCTCTCCTCTGCTTATCTAAATTTTCCACCTATCTATTTTACAATGTACAAAATCCATATCATATCTGATCTTCTACTAACTACTTTAGCCCTCATGACTTCCTAATTCTCTGAGATTTGTGGCATTAAACAAACAAACACCAAATTCATGGAAATTGAGAGCAGAAAAGTGGTACCAGGTTTTAGGGGATGGGTGAAGTAAAGGTTGGTAAAAGTATACAAATTTATAGTTATAAGATGAATAAGGTCTGAAGAACTAATGTATAACATGGTGGCCATAGTTAATAACACTGTATTAAATAATTGAAATTTACTTAAATTAGTCTTATAGAGTAGAAATTAAACATTCTTATGCCTACCCATTCCAAAATAGTACAGAGATGAGGTGATGGAGGGGGAAATCCTTTCAAATGTATACAATTAATCATCATATTGTACATTTATATATCTTGCAATTTTATTTGTCAATTATACCTCAATAAAGCTGGAAAAAACTGTATATCATTCCACTTATCAATAGATTATACCTCTAATTATATTGTGTGCTATTTTTTTATATTGAGATTTTATTGAGATAATTATAGGTTCCCATGCAATTGTAAGAAATAATACAGAGAGATCCAGTGAACATTTGGGCCATATTCCCTCAGTGTTAACATTTTATAAAACTATTGTATAATGTCACATCCAGGTTATTGCCACTGATACAGTTTACTGACATTACTCATTATTCTCCAGTTTTAATTATACTCAGTTGTTTTGGGGTGTGTATATTAAATTCTATACAGTTTTGTCACCTATAAATCACATATATAGGTTCACATATCTACTGCCATAATCAAGATATTAAATAGTTCCAACACCACAAAGATCCCTTGTGTTGCTTTTTTTTTTACAACCACACCCACCTCTCTTCCACTCTTAACATCCTCACCCTCTGTACCAAATCACTGTCAAACAATAGTGTGTTCTTCATTTCTAACATTTTGACATTTCAAAGATGTTATATGAATGGAATCACACAGTAAGTACATGTTTGGAATTGGATTTTTTAAAACTCAGCATAATTTCCTCTGAAGTATCCATGTTGTGTATATCAATAGTTCATAATATTTTTTTATTGCTAAACAGTTTTCAAGTGTATATAGCACATGTATGTTTCACAATTTGTCTAAAGGCATCAATTCAAAATCCAGTTTTTAGCAAATAAAGTTGCTATGAACATTTGTGTGCAGGTTTTTGTATGCAACTAAGTTTTCATTTCTATGGAATTTATGCCCAGGAGTATGGTTGCTGGGTTGTATGGTAATTGATGTTTAGTTTTATAAGAAACTGCCAGCTATTTTAGAATAGCTAAAGCTATTTTACATTCCCATCAGCAATGTATGAGTGACCTAATTTCTCTGCAACTTTGCCAGAATTTTGTTTTGTTATTTTTATCTTAGCCATTCTGATAGTGTGTAGTGATTTCTCATTGTGGACTTAAATTGTATTTCTTTTATGGCTAATGATGTTGGACATCATTTTATGTGCTTGTTCACCATCTATTTATCTATCCTCTTTGGTGAAATGTCTATTCATGTCTATTAATTGGATTGTTTTTTACTGTTGAGTTGGGAGAGTTCTTTATTAATGTAGATACTAGTCCTATGTCAAATATGTGATTTGCAAATATTTTCTTCCAGTTTGCAGCTTGCCTTTTTGTCCTTTTTACACAGGCTTTCATAGAGCAAAAGTTGATACTTTCAAAGAGGTACTAGAAAGCAATTTTTCATTTTATGGATCATGCTTTTGGTGTTAAGTCTAAGAACACTGCCTAGCCCTATATTCTAAACATTTTTCTAAAGTATTTATAGTTTTACATTTTACATTTAAGTCTATAATCCATTTAGAGTCAACTTTTGTATCAGATATGAGATTTAGGTCACTTTTTTTTATTTTAAAAAAATATTTTATTTATTCATGAGAGACAGAGAGAGAGAGAGAGAGAGAGAGAGGCAGAGACACAGGCAGAGGGAGAAGCAGGCTCCATGAAGGGAGCCTGACATGGGACTCGATCCCGGGTCTCCAGGATCATGCCCTGGGCTGAAGGCGGCACTAAACCGCTAAGCCGCCTGGGCTGCCTAGGTCACATTTTAAAATAAGGTGAGAAATTTAGGTTTCATTGTGAGTTAGCAAGGTCATAGGATACAAGATCAACACATAAAACTCAACCATATTTCTATATATTAGCAATGGATATATGAAAACAAATTAAAAACACTTTATGGTTTACAGTTGCTCCAAATAAAATGAAGACTGTAGGTATACATTTAAAGCATATGGAGGATCTGAGGACAAAATTACAAAATGCTGATAAAAGAAATAAAGAAAAACCTAAATAAATGACAACCCATACTATGTCATGGATTAGAAAATTGAATATGGTAAAGATGTCAGTTTTTCCTCAAATAATCTATATGTTTAATGCAATTTCTATCAAAATTCTAGTAAGACTTTCATATGCATAGATAAGTTTATTCCAAAGTTTGTATAGAAAGGGCAGAAGCCTGGAATATCTAAGATAATCTTGACAAAGAAGAATAAGATGTTAAGAATTACTCTACCCAATATCAAGGCCTACAATACAGCTACAATGATCAAAACAATATGGTTTTGGCAGAAAAATAGACACATAGATCAATAGCATATAATAGAGAACACACAAAAACATGCTCAACTGATTTATGACAGATGAAAAGTGTTATTTGCTGTTTTATGTTTATTGATCTTGCCTCCCAAGAAGATTTTAATTTCTTTAAGGACACAGATCATGTCTTTTAATCTATCTTCACAATGCCTAATATAGATCTTAGCATGTAATATATGTATAATAACTAAAAATCTGTTGATTTATAAAAGGTTTCAGAGAGATGAATAATATTATGGTTCAAAGGAGATAAACAGGCTCAATTCTTAGGGAGTGCCTTTTCATTTAAACAAAAAACATATATACATATTTAAATATACACATATATATGGTCATTACTTCCAGAAGCGTTTATCAAGCTCTTTCATCTGGTGGTATAGTTAGTGGGCCTGGGGTGGGGAGAGGTAACAGTGGAGAAAGAAGAGGAGGAAAAAAAGAAGATAAATACAGAGATACACAGATACTGGTTTTTAGTAACTCATAATTAGTGGAGAAACACATAGAATAATTATATTAGAACAAGTGCTATAGTAGAAATTGCTATAGAATACTGTGGGAGTAGAGAAGGGGGCTGTCATTTTGTCTAGTACATCAAGGAAAGGATTTAGAGACATTTGAGCTTGATTTTGATGAATTGTAAGCTATTCATAGTGACCAGGAGATATAATAAAATCCTAGGTGGAGAAAACAGTATTGTATTAAGTTTCAATGGTATGAATAAACCCATGAATTTGAATTCAGAGGTTCAATGTGGCTGGACAGGAGATACGACTGAAAAAAAAATAGATTGAAGCCAATCTAAAGAGTTTCAATTTTATTATTTGGGTAATAGGGAGCAGCTGAGAGCTTTAAGGAAGAGGATGCATAACGTAATTGGACACATTTCTTATAAAAGAAACTTTGGTGGCATTTTGATTATCATTTGGAAAGAGGCAAGGCCAAATAAATGCAGGAAAAACTGCTAATAGGCTATTTTAATGGGCCACATATGTACTGATAAGAGTCTAAACAATTAAGGCAGTGGCAGGGGATAGAGAGGAGGAATCAGCTTTTAGGTATATATTTGAGGTTGCTAATTAGATATGGGATATGAGGTTGGGAAGGAGACAAAGAAGATTGAAGTGTGCTAGCAGAGAGATTCAATGATGAGGTTATTAAGATGGTGAATAAAAAAAAGAAAGATGGTGAATATAGCCAGATAAAGTTTGGGAAGAAGTTTTGGGTTTGGAAATAGAGAGTTGGAGCATTCTGTGAAAGTAGATACATCTGATTATCCTGGACATTAGGAGAGAGAGTACCCCATGGCTCCCCAACTTTTTAAAATGAAGTATAATTTACATATAGTGTTACATTAGCTTCAGGTATACAACATAATGAGTCAACAATTCTATACATTACTCAGTGCTCATCAAGATAAGTGTACTCTTAATCCTCTTTATCTATTTCATCCTTCCCCCTACCACTTCCCCTATGGCAACCGCCAGTTTGTTCTTTGTATTTAAGAGTTGGTATTTTTGTCTTTTTTTTTGTTTGTCTTTTTTTCCCTTTGTTTTGTTTCCTAAATTCCACATATGAGTGAAATCATATGGTATTTTCCTTTCTCTATTACTTCATTTAACATTATACTCTCTAGGTTCATCCATTGTTGCAAATGGCAAGATCTTATTCTTTTTTGTGGCTGAGTAATATTCCCTTATATGTCCTATGTGTGTATGATATATCTATATATCAGCATATATATCATATATGTGTATATATATATATATATAACTTCTTTATCCATTCATTTGTGGGTGGACACTTGGATTGCTTTTATATTTTTGCTATTGTAAAAAATACTGCAATAAGTATAGGGATACACATATCTTTTTGAATTAGTATTTTTATATTCTTTGGGTAAATAGTAGTGAAATTACTAGATCATATAGTAATTCCATTTTTAATTTTTTGAGGAACCTCCATATTGTTTCCCACAGTGACTGCAACAGTTGTATTCCCACCAATAGTGCATGAGTCCTTTTTCTCCACATCTCCACCAATAAAAACTTGTTAGTTTTTATTTTAATCATTCTGACAGGTATAAGGTGTGGTATCTCATTGTAATTTTGGTTTGCTTTTCCCTGATGATTAGTGATGCTGAGCATCATTTCGTGTGTCTGTTGGCTATCTGTATGTCTTGTTTGGAAAAATGTCTATTCAGGCCCTTTCTCCACTTTTTAATTGTTTTTTTCTCTGTTGAGTTATATACGTTCTTTATATATTTTGCAAATGATATATCCAATATCCTTCTTTGGATATCCTTTGCAAAGTCCTCTCCCATTCAGTAGGTTGCCTTTCTGTTTTGTTGATGGTTTCCTTTGCTATGCAAAAGCTTTTTATTTTTGTATAATCCCAGTAGTTTAATTTTGCTTTTGTTTCCCTTGCCTGAGGAGGCATATCTAGAAAAATATTTCCACAGCTAATGTCAAAGAAACTAAAGGCATCCAAATAGAAGGAAGAAGTAAAACTTTTACTATTTGCAGATGATATGATACTATATAAAAATTCCACCAAAAATTATTAGAACCGAATAAAGGAATTTAGTAAAGCCACAGAATACAAAATTAATATATATAAATCTGTTGCATTTTTATACACTAATAATGAAGTGGCAGAAAGAGAAATTAAGAAAATAATCTCATTTACAGTGGCATCAAAAATGATCAAATACCTAGGAATAAACTTAACCAAGGAGGTAAAGGACCTGTACTCTGAAAACTATAAAACATTGATGAAAGAGATTGAAGATGACACAATACCAAACTTTTTCACAAAACTAAAGCAAATAATACTAAAATTTATGTAGAACCACAAAAGACCCTGAACAGCCAAAGAAATCTTGAGAAGGAGGAACAAAGCTGGATGTATCACAATCCCAGATTTCAAGATATACTACAAAGCTGTCGTAATCAGAACAGTAAGGTACTGGCACACAATAAACGCATAGATCAATGGAACAGAATTGAGAACTCAGAAATAAATCCACACGTATATGATCAATTAATCTATGATGAAGGTGGCAAGAATATACAATGGGGAAAAGACAGTCTTTTCAACACAAGGTGTTGGCAAATCTGGATGGCTACATGCAAAAGAAAGAAAATGGACAACTTTCTTACACCATATACAAGAATAAACTCAAAATGAATTAAAGACCTAAATGTGAGACATGAAATCCTGAAACTCCTCCGAGAAAACATAGTAATTTCCCTTGGCTCCTTTTCTATCATTGTTATGAATTTAAACTTTTTCTCAGAGAACTCATTGCAGCTTTCAGTTGGCATCAAATTTGTTCCACATGTGGAAGCTCTGTAATCTGTCATTTTATTCACATAAAAGAAGAAAAGCATCTATAGGCCAATATAGTTCATGTGTGTCTTACCTGTTCAAGTAAATTCAATTAATTTTGTGGCCCATTTTCACTTTGTCAGTAGCATTGACATCACCTTGAAACTTATTAGAAATGCAGATTCTTGGGCCTCACCCCTTACCTACAGAAAGTCTGGGATGAGGCCCAACAACCTGTTTTAACAAGCTCACCAGCTGTTTCTGATGCACACTGATGACTGAAAACTATGATATAGGATCTATGCTTTATTATGTTGTCTTATGCTGTGCTATGCTGTTGCTCAAACCATATAACATGATACTATGAAATCATCTTCTGACTGGGAAACATATTTCCAGCCATCATCATGATCAATAATTGTCTAACAAAGGATAAAATAATGGATAAATTGACTTGATTAAGAAGTAGGATGAAAGTAAAATCTACAGGCTATATATGTTAAAGTGTGTAGGTATTGCTTTTTCATTGTATTACTTTCTCTAAATTTTATTTCATATAAGTCTATCTCAAAGAGCTAGAAAATAAAATTGGCGTGATTTCACCAATGGAGGAGAAAAATGGATCTCAGGACTGCCTTAGCAATTTAGTGGATAGTTCGGGTGATAGTGTCAGTGGCTCTGGTTATGGAAGAGAAGCTGATGAGGGAAAGAAGAAAGGTTCTTGTGTGGTTTCAAGTATATTCATCTGGATTCAGATTTTATTTCAGTTTCTGTACCTGGATCAAAGGTATAGTGCTCAGATCATAGCATATGATCACTTATCTGAGGTGCATAACAGATATTACTGGGTGATGAACCAAATTTAGTATGGAAAACAAAGCTCATGGTATTTGGGCTGTAAGAAGGTTAACATTTAATTGCCAATGAAAATCTTGTATTCTTGTTAGTCATGTAGATCTAGCAGCATTGAAGGTGGCCTAGGCTTAAGTGAATTTCTAGTTGTTGAGGTGATCAGCCTCAGGTTTCTCTGGTGATGAACTTTAGTTTCTGTTAGCTTCACTTGCTCTGCCATTCCTGCTGTTTTGCAACAGGGCTTAAAAGTGCTTTAAGTGCTTGTGACCGTGGTAATGAATGAAAATGTCTTTCCAGCACTGAGAGGATTGCATTAGACTGAATAGTCACCTCACTTGTAAAAGCACTATTAGAGTGGGGCAGCTGTAAGTAAGGATAACGATTTGTGTCCACTGCTTATTTACTGAAAATTGTCAATGTATTATTTATTGAGAGCTCTCCAGACAGTGCTTGTCAGAATAAAAATGTCAGCTCTGAGCAAAATGTTATAATACATAATAAAAATGCTAGGTACGCATTTTAGGGAGACAACTAATTAGACCTGCTTTTTCTTAAGGAAGGGGTAGTAAAAATGTCTAATATTGTGGATTTCTCCATTTGTATAACTCCTTTTCTTTTCCCCCTGCTCAGCTCAATATTTGGTTTAGAAACTTACCAGGCCTGAGAAATAATTTGAACAACTTTGTATTGTTGCCATTAGACAGCGCAAGTAGTGAGGAGGCTTGCTCAAGGAGGAAGAGCCTTGCTGGTAATCCCACAGTGAGCAGCTGCCCTCACCTCCATGTTTTGTCTGAAATTAGAAGATGTCACTTCCTCCCTGAGCAGTGCTCGTGGAAAACTGCCTCCAGTGTAAACAACATAAAATTATTAAGCTTATTCCTCAGCCGTGCTAATTAACCCCAAACAAATTTCACATTAAGGAAACAGAATTCAATCAATGTAAATGTTATTGCTGTGTATTACTGTAAGCAATAATATAGTGGCTAAAATAATTAATTATTTTGGATTTTTTTAAAAGAAAGTATTCTTTTTTATGGTGTTGCAAAATATTTTGTAGATTTTTCTTCCGCCTTTCTTCGGCCTTCTCTGGCATAGAATATAAAAGACCCATCTGGTAAAGCATGGTTAATACGCATTTTTTTACGGGAAGGGAAAAACGTATTTTGGAGTGGCTCAGGTTTACTTAGTCTAATGTTATTATTGGCAATACTTATGCAGATTTTGTCTTCTCCTACCTCTTGTAGTTCACTACTCATTGTAGCAATTTCCTATTTTTTTTCTACCAGTCTTAAATAAAAAGACCGGTGGTGATGGTGGTGATGGAGGGAAAGATAAACAAGAAGATGGTTAAATACAATCCACTTCTGGGGAAAAAATGAAATGCTGTTTTGCTGTATTTCAGGTTTGGGGAAGCAGTCGTCAATAAAGATTTTTCCTTTTTTATCTGGGCTTACATAGGAGGTCAAATTATCCTCTTCAAGATAATTTTCTTACGTTTTTTTGAAAACAACCAGATTTCTAAATAATTGCTTGTTTGTGCCTGTGATAACTTTGGATAAAATGTATCGTTAACATCATCTTCATCATCCCTGAAGACCTTTAAAGACATGAAGCGCAGAAGCCAGATGACATGTAACTTGATTTTTCATGCAGTAAAATGCATATTTGATTAATATGGAATTATTTATCAATTAGAGGTGGCATATTCTGTAGCACATGGAACATAAATCAGATACGATTTGTATTAAGGTTATTCTGAGTTATGATACATTCTTTAGCCAATATATACTAGCGGGTGCTAAATTAACTTTGAAATTTAAAATAATTTAACAAAATGGCGATGCAATAAAATAAAATGTTACTTTTCACAGATTGAACACCAACCATTTTTTTTGTAATTTTGTCATCTTCCTAGCAAATATAGAAACCTCTGTCTTTCTCTATCCCCAGTTAGTTCAGTATCCTATTTCATGGCTCCTCTTAATTCCTTACTTTTTTCTATTTAAACTCTATCTTCATCTTGATTGGAGTATTAATCTTTTCATCGTAACTTAAATACCTAACAAGCAGTTTGCTACTAAATATTTACAGTGATGCCAAAACTAATAATGAGAACACAAGTGTTCCAAGAAATAGCTAGGACATGCCACTAAAAAGTAAAAATTAATAAAAATGAATTTTTATAATGCAGTTGAGAAGAAATTAAAATCCTTTGGAAGGTCTGTTTTGAGATAACATCTGGATGCACCATTTATTTGATTATGTATTTTGGTTTCAACTGATTTGTTTCAGATGATCGTTTATATTTTGGTCTGTTGATTTAGTTTTTATAGCCAGAGAGTTATTTTCTTTTTGACTTCCTTGGACATTTATTTTTACCTTTCCAAATAGAAAGCAACTTTAGAATTTATTTGCATACATAGGAAGTTGATAATGTACCAAAGATTACAAGGTGCTACATTCAATAATTTTAAAATCTCATACAATTTAGACAATGAAGAATTTGTATCAAATATTTCTATACATTTTAGATGTTTATATCTCTATATTTAAAGTAAAAGCTCTAAAAGTATACATGCGATAGCAAAGAATGTAGGATGGTTAAATATGATAGCTGGCACTTGGATAGACCTCTGGCAGTCAGGACTCTTAGAAAATATTAAACTGTATAATTTCTATGATTAATATTTCTAGATTTTAAAGTTACACCATAATACCGAACCAAAAAAAAAGCAATAAAATTCTAAAATAAGGGTCCTAGTTAGAAGGACCTGTCTTAGTATATTTTAAAATGAGATGCAAAGGCTTTGCATCCAGTACTTTATCCCCTTTAAGACTATAATTGACAAACTGCAGTAATCATGCTTTTATGTGTTTTTCTTCCTCTACTGAATTCATTTTAAAAAACGAAAGTAAAAAAGGTAAAAAGAGACTCCAGAATTTTGAAACCCAGTGGTCCTGAAGTGATGGGAAAATAGCCAAGGTGTCACAGCTAATTTCTGACCCTGTTTTATGAGTTCTGCTGTTCCTTATTCCCCCTGTCAGCCTGGGAATCCCTGAGGCTGTGCAAACTGGCTGAACATCACTCAATCCCAGTTTTATATCCCCTTTTAATAATGTTGAGTCTATTCTGTCCAACTTTGATTCAGACAACCTGCTTGTCTTGAAAAAGTGATATATTTAATCAGGGACTCTGTCTCCAGCCTAGCTCCCACTGCGTGTGACTAGAGCCGAGAGTAGTGCAGTGGTCTGTCACTTCTGTTTGAATGGGTAATGTGGAGCCCATCAGCTGAAAAGACAGGAGCTGGAACTGCTTGTTAGGACACATGATCAAAAGCCACTCTCTGCTTTCTGCCAATCAAACCTCATGTTGCCTTGTGGGGCAGACATTAAATAGATTTTTTTTTTCTGTCTTACACTGTGGGCACCTTGCCAGTTTGACATGTGAACTGTTACAAAAGATAGCAGAGTTTCGACCGCTTGCTGACTGCTTTAAAATATTACCAAACACTTGTTGTCAAAATGAAATATTTATAATACTACATTATGATAAATTCTTTGAAGTATAATTCGGTGCTTTTATCTTGTAATTTGTAGATTTTTTTTTTTCTTTTGGCTAAGGACAGAAGAAACAATAGACAATTGCTTCTTGGGTCAAAGTAAGGGAGACAAAAGCCTATAAATCGATCCAATTGCAAAGCCAACACAACTGTATGACAAATAGTTTTGAATCACATAATGATTGCTTTGTGAAAATAACATTAGTGAATTAAATGTTATTTTACATTGTTTCCTCTGCTTTAAAAATTATTTACTTCCCTTCTAAGTCAGGATAAGAGAGTGGTTTTAGTATTATATGTTAGGCAAATACATTAAAAGCTTTATTTTGAAATTTAATTCAGGATCTTATTCCCTCTGCGTATTGAGAAGGTGGACAAATTTCTACATTCTAAGACATTCTCTTGATTTGCTACTGTCCTGATGATTATATGTTACTCTCCTTTCTCTTTTTGTCATCCTCTGAAGAGTCTCCCATTATATCACAACTTCGGTTTTGTACCCATAGCGGCTGAATAATGATGGTGGCATAGACCTAACTTCTAAGCTTTTATAGAGAAGAATGAATGAGTGCCTAAGTACTTTTGACTTAAAAGGGCATTGGAACTGGCATTTGCTATAATTTCCAAACACCCAGATAACTGTTCAAAAGCTGTGAAATCTTCTTTGGTGCTTTGATATCTCCAAACTTGCCACTTGGTACTTGCTGTTTCTTCTCTAATGATCATTTTAAAAGGAGTTAAACATTTTCACCAAAACATACCATGGCAATCTAGTGGAACTCATTTAAACAGGGAGCTACACATAAACAGCTGCTCCGTCAATAAGCCATTCTTTATAATACCCTTATTACCTTCTAGTGTCTCAAATTCTGATTAGTCAACAGTGCTGATTGCTGCACGGCATTCCGTTGCCCATCTTCCTTCTGCTCAGCTGCTCATGTCTTAGTTGTTATTTGATTACAACACAACTTGGGCATTGTTTCTCCAAGTTGCTCTTCATATTGTATCTTAAAAACTGTGAATTATCCGGGGAAACTGGGATGGTGTGAGAGTGACTTTCTTTCCACACATTAAAAATATCTGAACAAAGCATGGCATGAGAAATGCCACTATGGAACACTTAGATTGGAAAGAATATTTGTGACTTAAAACTCAGTACTTACGATCATATTAGGAAACAGAGATTAAGTATGTAGTAGTATTTTAAAGCCTTATAGTACTTCACAAATGTAAAGAGTTATAAAATTGTTATATCATGGTTATTAAATTTCAGCCAGATATAAAGTTCTGGAAGAGGTAATTATGTATGTAGAACTCCACAGGAAGGGCCTGAAGGACCTTCATCCTTGCCCCAGGACTAGATCATTTTAGTGCAATTACTGTATGACACCAATGATTGCCCCACTACATAGGGACAGCATGTTGGTAGTTTCAGTTATGATGAAATAAATAAGGGTGGGAAAAAAATCTCTATAATGAAGTTTGAATTTCAGCTATTCCTTTGTTGTGACCCCCTGGAATCTACTCTTGGTGAGTAGGAAATGCTGACACACTAGAAATGCAACCCCAGTAAAGGCCCTAAATCTGTCATTGTGCTCTGGAGTCTGCTCTGAAAATAGCAAAGCTCTTTTGGTAAATTAAAATCGGTGTGAATGGGAACAGATGCTGACACGCTTTACTTTATCTTCAGGGACGCCAGTTAGAGAGGAGAGGGTCAGCAAGGCTAGATGTAGGAAATACAGTGAGTGTGCAAACTTGTTCTGTCAAGGAAGTTCTGTTTTGGGATGTTAGTCAGTAGAATTGTATTTATCTTTGATAATCCAGGTAAGAATTATACCCACATTACTCTATCTAGAGGAAAAATGAAGGAGGTGGTATTCATTTCTGAGAAAACTCTCTCTTTGCGATGTTCCCTGTGGTTGTGTCTTTTCTTCATCAGCCTGCTTTGGCTATAAACTGTCTCCGACTACTATTAGGTTTTACTTTCCAACATCATTTTGGCATAGCTTCCGAAAGTATTTGTTGAACACTAATGCTACTGTAGTCTTCGTACTGATATTTGTCAAAAATAATGAAAATGGTTTATGTTCTAAAAATGTACAATTTATCAAATAGCTTGTATAGTCAATTTAAATAAGTCTCGTAGAAGTTTCAGTCTTGATTTGAAAAAATAGCATAGGATGAATTTATTTATAAGAACCTTAATAGTTTCTCTCAATTCCTTTTACATTTTAGATTACCTTATAATTTTCTAAATCTACATGAACAATAATGATCAATTTTGTCAGTATTATTCACACCTTTTATTAATTTAACATAGATGAATAAATGTGAATGTTGTGAAGAGTTGATTGGGAATAGATTTTAAATCTGACAGTTAGATTACAGGGTACCTAAGAAAAAATGGCTCTTTCACTAGATACCTAGTAATTTAATTCTTGTTTGAAATTATTATAATTTATTACAGTGTGTGGGTCCTAATGAATGTCTACTATTAAATGAAAAGGAGAAATTGAAATTAAGATTATGAAATTCTTTTAACTCATATCTTAAAATCCTCTTAAACAATTCAGGAGACATTAATAAGCTACGTGGGTTTCTTTCCATATTCTGTAATGGCAAATAAAAACATTTTTTTGGCATTTAAAGATTCTTAAAAATGCTGAATGCCATTGAACCTCAAAGCATACAATCTTAGAATTTTATAAAATGGTAGTTGCCATGATAATAGCATTAAAATTGTTAACTCCATTTAAATACTTATTTGGATTATACACAGACTTTCCCAGCATTTGAGTTTTCCTGAAACAACTAGGTTCCTTCGTGTTAAACATTTAATATACGACAATTTGAGATTTCTTAGAGCTATGAACTATACCAGATTAACATTTAAAAATTTCCAAACACTAGGAAGACTTAAAATGTGAGTAAAACTTATAAATAAAATAAAGATGTCCAAATGCCCACAGGCATTCGAAGTTGTCACTTACCCCTAGATCTAAGTAAAGCCTGTCATGTACACAAAATAAAGATCAGAGCTTGGAAAAATAATGATTCCTGGGCAAAAGCAATGAACATACGACAAGTTTTCTATCCTGATAGATTATCTGAAGTGTTATTTGAAAGGCCCAATGAGTATCTTACCTGGCAAGAAGCCCCTCTCTTACAATTTGACCAAGTGTATTTGAGAATCATTTAAGAAAGAAATTCTGAATGATTGCCACTTTTATTTCAAACGATTAGTATGTTTACCTAAAACCCCTAAAGTTTTGTTTCCTAATTTTTAGAGTTTTTTTTTTTTCTATTGAGGTTGCTATAATGCATGTATAAGCTAGTAATTAGTTTATATGTAGAGAGAAGAAATTAAGCAAGTTGGTGATGAGTTTACATCTGACTGCAGGGAAAAACCGTGCTCTAGGTTTTTGACAGTCTCAGAACAATGCTAGCATAGAGATGAAGGGACTGGCTGCCTCTCACGGTGATGACACCTTTGACCAACTGGGGATATAAGAAATAAAATATAACTTCTTCAGGGAATGGCTATTTGGGTAGATTTTTGTTTGTTGGATAGATTTTCAAAAGCTTTCTTTTGAGGCTGTGGAGCTTTGCCCTTAGGCCTGTAAGAGTCACAACTCCTTTCTTCTTTGTCATAAAATTCTCCATCCCCCTCCCCCACTCCCATCCCCACTGAAGGGTGTATTGCCAAAAGAATGTAGTGAGAGTGCTAGCTAGGAAGGTGATTTGTTGCCTCTGATAATATGATGGTTGAGCTCCAGTTAGCTCAGGCGTCTGAAAGAA
This sequence comes from Vulpes vulpes, assembly GCF_048418805.1. Taxonomy (NCBI): domain Eukaryota; kingdom Metazoa; phylum Chordata; class Mammalia; order Carnivora; family Canidae; genus Vulpes; species Vulpes vulpes. The sequence goes on from NC_132790.1 coordinate 10,715,764, forward strand.
ATAAAGGACATAAGTAGGACAATACTCTTAGTAATGATTACTGGTCTCTTTTAAAAATGTTTACAAGTAGTTGTTAAATGAGAAAACAATTGGATAGAATTTATTCTGTCTAACTTTCTATAAATATAGCCTTTTCTCATCTATCAGTAATGTCCACGTGGTTACTGTTTATCACAGTAACTAGTTCCAATAGTTAAATTCCGGATGTCTCTCATCTACTGTTACAAAAGGGTAAAAATTGGCCACGTACCTTAATAAGATACAACTTTCTCTTATTCAGTTTGAACACACGAGGATTGTGCCATGGAAAACTGCTTCTCTAAAACGTTTTTGCTCATGGTGACGAAGTAACTTTAAAATACCACTTTGAAAACTATTGGCAATTTACAAAACCATATCTCCTGTTATATTTAATTAGAAATTTTTCTCCTTTGTGCCTATTTAAACTCTAAATGAAAGATGGAAATATGTTTGCTCTAACATATTTGATGTGATTGAGATGAGATTAAGCGGTTTAAATGATTTAAAAATCATATTTACTTTAGTGCAATCTGTTAGGTTCAATGCTGATCTGAGTGTTGGTTTGCTTTGTGGTGCAGCAAACCAAGCACCGAGGGTTAAATTATTCAAGCACATGGGTAGGGTTAAAAATCTAGGTTCCTTCTCTCCTTGCCAGTTACTGAATTCTTCAGTCAAAGTTAAATTTGCTGCTCAGACATTAGCTGTACTTCTTAGCAATGACCTTGTGGGGTAGGGAAGCATGGCACAGTGGCACTTTCCAGCTGTATTCATCCTATCCGTCGGGGTATAATCATGCTCAGTCCCAGCACCGCAGGCTTGGACATATGTTGAGTTTTATTTCTTTCTTCTGACATTAATCCTATTCACCAGCTGTTCTGCCAGCTGCCATTCTTCAGCTTAGAGATTACATTTTGGGGGATACCAACAAAGGTCTAGTTGACCACTGCTTTCTTTTTCTTTTCTTTCTTTCTTTTCTTTTCTTTTTTTTTTTCTTTTCCCCCTTCTTCTTTAGAAATGACTGGATCTCGGGGTTAGGACAACTCAATCTTTTCCCACTATCACCTCACTTTTCTTTGGACCCTAGACATTAACATGATTTATGATCACTTTCAGTATGTTGGAGATAAGCCTTCCAAAGAGCCAGATTACCACCTTACTTATAAATCCCCTCTCCATAAAAAGGTTTTAAGTTTACATTGAAGGCTATAATTAATGTTTCTGATGCTACTATATAAACAACATTAATTAGTGACAAATTCTTTTGATCTCCTAAAACATATTCCAGCTGAAAATACGCTTTCAGTTCTTCTTTTTTTTTCCCCCTTGCAGGTTTGAGAGCATATCTCTGTTAAGACGATACTTTTTTTCCTGAGCTATGGTTTAACTAATCTTGTTTGAATGGGCTATTAAATCTCTGTTACACTCATAATATATACTAATAAGTAGTATAGATTTCTCACTTCGTATTCCAGATGATCTGTCCATAAGCAGGATGTTAAACATCTGTAGTTGAAGCCTTCTGGGACTAACAAATGCATTAATGCCAGAAAGAAATGCGGCCTGGACAATAAGGTCATGGACCATGTGGTAAAGAAACATCTCCAATATTACCAAGTCTGAGTATGCTCTTCATTGTTAATCCTTCCATTTTCATACAGGCAAAAGGACTAATAGATTTAAGTTGTAATCATTTACAGTACATGTTTATTACGTTAATACCAACAAATACACAAAATCCCTTATGTGTCATAATTCTCACAGCTGATATTTTAAAGTCATTTATCCCATAGGCCTCACAATAGCATTCTCTTAGCCACTAATTTACCTCAGAAGGTAGCATCAATAAGTGTTTGTTTATTAGCAAGACTCTGCCTTTATCTTTTAACTTTGTGGCATATGTAGGTCATACATAACAGTAAGGAATTCAGTTTAAGTAACACCTTTAGGCTGGAGTCATTAGAATTAAAACACCTTACTGACTCAAAAAAAAAAAACCCACCCCAAAATAAAAACCAGTGGTATATTTTAGAAGGTAGATTTGTTTGCCTGCTTGTTTATTCATTATTTCATTTCTCCATCTGTGTGTCCGTCCATTCATCCATGCAAGCACTCATTCATTCATTCATTCATTCACTCATTCCATTGAGCAGGATATTACTTATTGAGCCATATGAGAGAAGACACAGCATCTCGTAGTTACCAGACGGTGCAATTTTTCATATATGTAGCAATCTATAGAAAAATGACAGGAACTTTATAAATTGCTTGCTGAAAAAACTATTGATTCCATACTACCCCTCATTTCTTCCCCCCAAAGCTCTGACAGTCGTGAACCCCGTTTACTAAATACGGACATGCTATTTATAGAAATATTCATATTTTTATTGGTGGCCAAAGCACTGCTTATAGGAAAACCTACAGGTGACTAATAGGAGTTGCTCACTAAGTGGAATAATGAATAGTATTAGGTGTCAATTAAATCAAGCTTCCCCGAGGTGCAGGTGCTCCACAATGTACTGACACATTTCAAGTAGCAGTGCCACTTCACCCATGCATATGAACAAGCACATTTGCATATTAAAAAGCTGAAAATTATTTAACTGAAGCAAAAGTCTTTTAGAGATGATGGAGGTTATTAAAACTGTTGACAAGAAAGAAGGTAATTGCCTGAAAATGAGAGATGACATTCTGCTATACACAGGGAACGTTGTTTTTGTTGTATTGTGCAGCAGTGCCTGGGTGTATAACCTATTACATTGAGATTGCTCCTATGCAATTAGACCCTTTTTGTCCTCACTTCAATAAGGCTATGATTATGAAGGATTGAAGAACACTTGGCATATTGAATGTCTGTTGTTTTTATAACTTCGTCAGAAATGACAAAACACGTTTTGTGTCCTGTTTTTTCTTTGTAGGCTTATTGATTCTGTGATTATAATATTCATAAAAGACAATGTGTTCATGGTTGAGCACTCTGTCATTTATACAGGTTTTATTTTTTTTTCTGTCTCAGCATAGCATTTGTTTGAATGCCAAGGTGTTAGTCATAAGATGAGCAGATTTTTTTAAAAGTAAAAGATGAATAGGTGAGAAGTTTATCATGCTAATAATCCCAAATATTACTATTAAAAGTGTCATAAAAATGGGGATAATTTCGTAAGTTTCGAATGGAAATAATTCACCAAGCAAGAAGACTTGAAAGATATTTTGTTTTCTCTTTGATTATGAGTTGTTTATTTTCACTCAGATTTTTGAGAGATCTCTCTGTGCTTTGGTTGCATTCATCGGAAGTAAAGACTCATGGTCCTAGAGGAAGGCACTTCCTTGATAACTGTAGGAGATGGTGTGTCTGGGTTGACTTGCTCCATTCTGTAGGTAGGAACAGAGGCAGGTACACTGAATATGGCTACTGAAACTGAACATTGCAAATCACTGCAGGTGTAGGAAATGTCAGGTTTTGTGCTGTATTAAAATAGTGCTTGTTAAAAGATTTTATATCTAATCACCCTGATTAGGCTTCAGCTCCCAGCAGAGCCATTGTGGCCATTCATAAAGTCAATTTCCATCGTTATACTCTTTCCTTGAAGACGAGTATGCTCTTTGGGGTATAACCAGTATAGAGTTTTCAGCCGGACTTTCAGGCTCATGAAATTCCCCATTTTCCTGTTGGGCCAATCAGCTTCCGCTTTTATTTTTGACACAGATTTAAATCCAGGACTGGTTTGTCAGAGGCAGAAGGGAAAGGATCTGAATAAACCCAAATGTATCCAGAAAGTTTTCTAGGGGGTTTGTCGTTTACGTGCTCTTGTATTCTTTGATTTGGATGCATCTGGGCTTTAGTAAATTAAGAGGCACACCTAGGGTTTTTGTTAGCAGCTGTCTAGTGATTTATCTAATCTGACATGTTCATTTCTTTAAGTTGGAGAAGGAAAATGTCTTTAGGCACAGCAATCTGACTCTTGATTAAAAAGATAAAAGTGAGATACCCGAGTTCTTTTCGAACTCACATTATTTACTGCCTGCTGAAAACCTTAGCTATTTAAAAGATGAAAATCCTGACCTACCCATGCTCAAAGAGAAGATTTTAGAAGCCTCCAAAGTATGCCAAACTTGTTACTTCACAGGTACAGATTGCAGACTCTGCACCTTAATTTCCATTCACATAAGCCTGGTAGTTGTATGGAATAAAGTGATTTTTATTCCAATGACTGTTAGGCGATCTTGTTTAAAAATGTTGAGAACAATCTTAACCTTCCTCCATAAAACTGATTTTAGTAGGGAGTAATAATGGTTTTTAACTATATGAATAGTTAATGAAAACTATTTTCTTGGTTGATTAAAATTTTTGTTTTAATTCTTGCAATTTGTTTTGGTGCTTAAATTTTTTTCCTCAATAAACTCATTGATAGAAAGATACTTAATGCTAAGAATTCATTATAATATTTTATCTGACCTTTAAATAAACATCAGTTTGTAGGTTGAAATTTTAAAAAACAGAGGTAAAAAATCAGCTTTCATTTTAATTTGTAAAAAATTATACTTTGAATGAATTCATGTTAAATATGATTTGTTTAATAAAGACTGAGATAAATGTGAGATGAATCATGGATCTCTGGATGTGCTCTGGAAAAGAAAGTATTGTATAAAATACTTTTCCTTTGTCAAAGGATAGCTTCTATTTAGAGACATTATATAGCACTAGGGAATCAAGGGTGTACTTTTTGACAACTGAACTTTCATGAAACTTCTCTGCTGTGTATACCACTGAAAAACCTTCATAGGCTTACATATAGTATATGCTCATTAATGTTTCTTAGGATGTGAATAAATGAACGAATGAGCCCTAGAATATATAACTGAGTGGTGAATAGGAATATAACATTGCTTAGAAAGGCTTGAAGAAAATTCTAGCCTTAAGTCATATCTGTTTCTCTCCACTTTGATATCTATTTGTGACAACTACACTTTCTTATACTTTGTATATCTAATGCCCAAAGAAACAAGTAAAGCCAACAAACCATTTTGTTGTGAGGTTGGGAATGGTAAAAATGAGACTAGAAAACCAATCAAATGAACAGGCACACTAGGCTTTATGGACAGAGACTGGATGATGTATTTGGGGGGCTGATCCATAATAGGATAACTTGACAAATTCAAATATGTTGGTAGACTAGGCCCTGGCATAATCTTGAATTCAGCAAGGGGTTGAAGAAACTGGACATAATGGGAAGGCAGTCTTCTGAATCAGGGCCATTCCAGGGAATATTGGACCCGTGGGAAATTTCACTGTACTTCTGTCTTTTCTCTATTCCCTCTCCTGAACATTTTCCAGGTAAAGTCAAGCTAATGAGTAACTAGTATAGCTCTAAAGTTTGAAAGGCAGCATGAAGCCTGCAAGGTATATATAAAGGTGGAGGAGACACTTGCTTGGAAGCTTGGCTCAGTTTCTCTCCTTCTCTTTTTTTATGCAGATTCAATGTACAGGAGCTTCAAGATATTTCATTTGATTGTTTGTTTTTGAGCTTCAATGCTTTTTAAATTTTATTTTCAACACATCTTTCTTCTTCCTTGGTCATTATTTCAGAATCCGTGGGAAACCTGGGAACCCTCTGACAGCCTGACAGTACCCAAGTCCCTACAAAGCTCCACACTTATGTGTGGAGTCAAATATGTAATGGCTTTATTTTATATAAATGGGTACACCAGGAATTCTCTGGGTTTTAGTTTGTTAGTTTAATGATGCTCTAACTGTACATAACACTGTAGTTTACAGTTCGTGAAGAGCTTTCACATATGTTATTTGAGTCTCCTAGAAATTTTGAATGGAAAGGAGAACAGACATTATCCTCACCCTATTGTAGAAGTGAGGAAATTAATGATTAATGTGTTGAGTAGCTGGTAAATGGGAAGCTGAAGGAAAACTTTAAGTTACTTTGTACCTACATCAGTGTTTTTTTGTGTTCTTCCATGTTGAGGTTTTACATGACAAGTGAGGTGTCAGGAAGTAACTGGGTATCACGGGGCCCTCTATTTAAGCTATCGTGCATCACAAGTTCATCTGAGGATTTGGTTAACTCATTGGCTTATGCTTTATTGGACCATTGTTAGTTTGTCTTCAAGGTGAGGTGGCTCTTTTATGGCCAGAATGGTCAGTTTAGGAGAGCAAGGGAGAGGGAAGGAGGGAGAGAGAGAGAGAGAGAGAGAGAGAGAGAGAGAGAGAGAGAAGAGAAAGAGAGGAGGGAAGGTGGGAGAGGGAGAGAGAGGAAGAGTTATTAAAGGAGGAAAGATTGAAAGAGATGGTATAGCCCCTATAGCATGTCCCCTTCTCTCTAAATTCTTAATCAAATAATCTGCTCTTGAGTGATTTATTTCATCAGAATAACAGGTATACATTTCACAGATTCATCTACAAATCATATCAATAATAGCAACAAGTATATTTCCATTTGTGTGGCTTGAAAAACTCAAATTTTGATTTTTCTTATTTTTCATAACAATCATTTTTTGTAAAAGAAAAAGTGCTTTATTATAGAAAATTTCCAAAATTACCCAAAAATAGAAAATATAATGGCCGCTTATGTACCTATCATGCGGCTGCAAAAAGTATCAATATTTATGATAGTTAAGAGTCTCTTCTGGTTTGCCTCCTTCTCTGTTTTTTATCTTATTTTTCCTTCCCCTCCACTATGTTCTCTCACTGCATCTAGCTGACTATTTTTTTGGCTTGATTAAAGTTTAATTTAAAATATCTAAATTATGAAATAAGTGAAACTTACAAAAGGTAATAGAATAGACATCCAAACTTCTGCTGCCATGATTAAATAAATATTAACATTTTCCTTTTGTATTCTTTGTATGACACAAAGGCATGAAGTTGCAATAATTGAAAGATGGAAAATGGGGATAAAGCAGAGGAAATAGGATGAGTATGGTAAAAGCACTTTGTAATTTCTTAGAATATGCCTGCTAGCATTTCCTTTTTACAAGATAGCACTCTACATAACAATTCATGTAGCCCATTAATACCATATGGAACATATTGATCATCATATTAGAGATAGGAATATCTTAGTTAAGCATTTTGACCTGCATTTGGTTCATAGGGTTGTCCTGGGGTATCCTTGTCCTTGGTGTTTACTAACAAGCTCTTGCTGTCAGTTGTGCCTGCTGACAAGTCCCTGATTGTTCACAAAACGTCATCAGACTTTTATTGTCATTGCTTAGCCACAAGGCTGAGCTGCACTGGTCCTAGTGCACATTGAGATGCTTTTTTGTAGTTTCTCATTCTGACAATTACAGTGGGCCCGGTAAAAAGTGTTTTCCTGTTAGAGAAGAAAACTCTCTTCAGAAGCACTAAATAAGACAATGACTAAAAATTCATTTTACTTAAAAAAAAGGGAAAAATCTATTAAACTATATTTCAAGAAGCTCAATTTCTTAAATTTGTGTGTTCTTTTATATTGGAATAATACATCTTGCCATTTTATGTTTTTATTTCGTCTTTTAAAAAGACTTATTTATCTTAGAGAGAGAGCAGGAGCAGGACAGAGGGGGAGGGAGAGAATCCTCAAACAGACTCCCCACTGGGCATGGAGCCAGATGCAGAACTTGATCCCAGAATCCTGAGATCATGACCTGAGCTAAAACCAAGTCATTTAACACACTGAGCCTCCTGGGTGCCTCCATCTTGCCATTTTATAAGGTATATAACAGAAAATGATTTACAATGTTATTAGGTACACCAAATTTTTGTTATTTGGGAAAATCAAAGAATGGAAAGTATATTAAGCAAACAGATATTTTTAATTGAAGATTCATCCAAAAACTCATTATTTTTTGTATCTATTGAAAATGTTCCCAAAAATTTTAGGTAATTTTCCTGCCATAGCAGATTAATACAGGTAGTATAATTGAATGAGGTTTTTGATTTAGAATCAGACAACATCTCAGAGATATTACTGAGTCTTTGTGATCATCATGTGATATAACATGATGGAATATATATAGAAAACTGGGTGGGTTGTTCATTCATTCATTCATTCGTTCACAGACATTTATTGACTTCTTATTGTATGTCAAGTACAATACCAGGCACTGGGAAGTTGAAGAACACCTTGGACATTTTTTATTTTTTTATTTCTTCTTGAATGTTTTTTTTCACAAATGATTTTTTTCTTATTTTTTGATATTAAATAAACCTGATCAGCTACTGTTATATTTTTTGTTGTCGTGTTAATTAGGATTTTAGTGTCATTTATTTTATTTCTCATATTTAATGAAAGAAAACTGGTTTATCTATGGTCCAGTTAGCTTTACTGAACTGCACCTACCCTTCCAAACAAGCTTTGAAATAGTCTATTCCATATAACAAATTATGGTTGAGAACTGAAGTGTATGCTCTGTCTCTTTTTATGTACATTAACTATGTGCTAATGGCCACAAATATGAAAAGGTAAGAAGGTGTTTAGAGTTTAGGCCATGCATTTTATCATTATTTAAAAATAATTTAAAATATTCAACCAATTAAATGAGTACAGTGATAGGCACGTGGGACAAAAATTGAAATAAAATGTAACTTGACCAGAAGCGATTCACAAGAGAAGCAGTGGGCAATAAGTTTGATGTGGATGCAGGAGCAGATTGATACCATTGATACCCATGGACTTCGTAGCAACTGTACTTCCCTACCATAGCTCTCCTAACACACTTCTCTATTTACCTCATCATGTGTCTGTGTTTCCTACTAAACTGAAGCTCAACCAGGATAGGCAATTTATTTTTTTAATTTACCTTTTACCATCTAGAATCTAGCATGATGCTTGGGACAAAGGAGGTGACCAATATAAATCTGTTGGATCAGCTGTAGTAATATAAATTATCAAGTTTTATAAAGGAAGCACGAATGAAGAAGACTATAGAATAAAGAATAGAAGAAAACTAAAACATCCTTAACGCATATAAGTTTGAAAATATTTCTATATCTAGATAGAGTTAAAACTAATTTTATTTGTATTGTGTCAGAGCACTTTTAGCAGATATTTTTGCCTATTGATTTGACAATGACATTTGCAAATTAAGAGAATTCCTGAAGCAATAAAAACTAAATTACATTCAGTAAAAAAAGAACCTTAATTCTATGAAAATTAATAACACATGTACTATAAATATAGTAACTCTGTTAATTAGATTATTTGATTAGCATGAACACCCAGTTCTCTACCACAATAGATACCAGAGGCAATTTGGTAGACTTGAGGGAGAGTATCTGTAGTCTTAGGTAATTGGAGTTAACATTTTAGGGTTGAAAATAGCACTTCTTTTTTGCTAAATATTAGCCTAAGAAGAAAAAAGCATTCCATCTCATTATTAAGTGTAAGCACGTTATTTAAATATCAGCATTAGGAAATTTATAATTGCATCCTGAACTTGGTCATCTTTTATATTTTTCAGGAAACTTTATCTTTCTTTTAAGATATCAAAGATATTTTAGTTATTTTAAACCATAGCTGTTTAAAGGAGAATTACATGGATCTAGAGAACTTTTTTGTTGATGAATGAAATGATAGAACATTATTACTGTTAAATGAAGTTTCTTTTTTAGTATAACAAAACAGTACTAAAAATATGGCACATATAATCATTCTTGTTATAGATACAGGTTTGCTTCTTTCATTTATTTGAGGGATTTCTTGTGCTACATAGTGCTTAACAGCATAAAATCAAAATAAAAAAAAGACTTAAAATAAGTTTTAGTAGCTTTAATGGAAATAAAATTAAAGCCAAAGAAATTATTTCTTAGTATTTTTAGAAAGGGTCTTTTTATGATAGTGTTATGTGTTTATGATTCCTTTTGTAAATTACGGTTTGAAGAAAATCATCTTCTGATAAACTAGAGATACTCTGAAATAATTAATTGTTTCACCTTTTAAACACAATTATTTTGAGCACTTCTATTGTGCAACACCTCTGAAATTATCTACTTTTGTTATAAAATTATTCAAGAATTCCAGACAGTGTTTTAAATGCTATCTTTCTATTTTAATATTTTTAATCATATCTATTTTTAAAAAGTAATTTGCCACATTTTCTTGTTTATGAATTGTTTATAGATGATAAAAATTTCCTGTTTCTTACATGAATATTTGAGTAATTTGTTACTTGAAATTTGGTTTGGATATTGCCGCTCAATTGATATGAACTGAGTGGTATTGAAGTAGAAGTTTTTATTTTTATATTTGTTGATGACTTTCAGCAAAGTCATATATAAAGATACACATATATATATCATACGCTTCTGTATGTGTGTATGCAGATATAATATGTGTGTGTATATATACGCTAATAAAAACAGCAAATAAATTTTGATTCCACCATATTTAAAATTGGTGATTTAAAGAGGTGTATTGTTATCGTGCCAAAATATTAGGCAAATATATGTGTTTGTATACAATCAGATTTCAAGTAGTGAAAGCATTAATTTTAGGAAGGTGGCTTAAAAATACCCAATTTTCATAGCAGATGAAGTAGTAATGAATTACAAAAATGTATAGTTTTTTGATGTAGAAGTGTTTTGACAATTTTTATTTAGTCCGATTTTACTTTAAGTAACTCAAATTCATACTTCTTTTTTTACTGTTGTCTAATAATAAAAGGGATTCAACAAATAATGAATTATTTATATATTTTTAAAATTACAAAAAGACTTGAAAAACTGCTCAGGATCAAAAGGTCTTATTATAGAAATGTGTTCTTTTAACTGCTAATTTTTTCTTAAGAGAGTTAGTGACCTTATGGTCTTTAGCTGGAATAGTTCCACATCTTTTAAATGTATGAAGGGTTCAGAGATTAAATATATACATTATTTGAAGAATTGGGTTTTTTATTAAGCGAATAACTTACAATTATTTCAAAATAATTTCTACTACTTAATTACAAATTAATATTACAGATTCAGACTTTTTTTTTTAGCATTGGATAAGTTTTATGGTGCCTAGAGATGATAGTTTTGGTGAGTTGCGTTTGTTGCTTTCACTTCCCACAAAGTTTCTCCTTTCATAAAAATATTATTACACTGAAGTAATTAATTGAAAACCATCTCTAAGTAAATAAGCATACTGGTGGTGATAAGGGTGTGTGTGTGTGTGTATATATATGTATATATACACATATATGTATATATAATATATGCATATTAGTGTTTACATTTGCATGTGCATATAATTCAGTGAAATACACATGATGATATCATGAATTTTTTTGAACCTTAGAGATAAGAATTTTTGTTGTTGTATTACTTTAGGAAAGTTACCCTTTGAATCTTTTGTAATGTTGGGATGTTATTATTACTTACTTGATGCCATTAAATAGCATGTTAAATGAAGGTTAAATAAGAATAAGTATTATAATTCACTTGTCTGACTTAAGTATAATATTGACAGATATTAATATGGAATCTGTGTTTGTTACAGTTACCACCTAGGGTAACTATAACATGTGTTTTATCTATTAAGTATGTATTTTATTGATGACTGAGAGCCAATAAAGTTCCGCTGGGTTTGGAGTTTGTTTCTGAGAAACACAGTGGGAAAAATCATAAATCAACGTATTTAATAAATATAAATATGTGTGTGTGAGAAAATTGCTCCTTCTTATATAGGAAGAGGATCCTCACAACTTTGATACCAGTAAGTCATGTGTTTTTCATTCAAATCTGCAGAAAAATAAACCTAAAAAAGCTTCTTTGACATAGTAGTTCTGGTCTCTGTTACATGGAGAGAGAAAGCATGCAGGCGAGCTAGCAATGGAACACATATATACAACCAAAAGCAATTTGAGAAGTTATGACTTGTGAACATTTGGCACCTTGGATCTAATTTTTTTTTTTTACAAGAGGTTTATTCTGTTGGTGTTAAAGTTTTTAGAGTTTACTTCTCCTAATACTTGGAAACTTCTTTGGCAGATCAGATAGAGTGAATTTAAAAAGCTCTCTGTATTTAACTCCTGCTGGATGGTAGCTACAAGGAATTTCATCCTCTTTCCACTATGCCACTCTGTTGAGAGTTGATTCTTTCAGATTGTAGGGATGATTTAAATCAATGGTAATTCAACCGACCTGCTGTAATACCAGAGCACATTTTGTTCTTACTAGAAATGGGTTTGGTTTCTGTCGCTATGTAGTGTTTGTACGACTGAAGGAGTTCAGTGAAGGAAAAGAAATTTACTGAAATAGTATATTATTGCATTCTTTCCTATAAGCAATGATAAATATATGCATGTTGTATATTTATACACATAATCATACAATGTAGACATCTCTCCCTGTTTTTAAAAATGCATATTAGTACATAAAGAGATCACTTGTATATAATATAAATGATTCTCTTTAACTACTGGTGTGATCATGCACTTGGTGAGAAAGTAACTCATGGTCTGTAGGGAAGCACAACAATTTCATTTGGATTGGGTTTTCAGCAAGTCATTGTTTCGTTTGGAAAATGTGAAATCGGTGAATGGGCTTGTTCTCTTTGTAGAGGATTACAATAACACACGGAAGCTTATGAGTGCTTCTGACAGATGTGTTGGCGGTTTGCCACAAAGCGAAGGGTGCGGCCCTGACTGACAACTTGCAATTATATTATGATGAATGGTTCTGATGTGTGTTCAAGAGAAAAACCACTTTCTAGAAAGTGAAAGTCATACATACGGTTCCTATAAAAAAAATCAGCTCAAATAAAGTATCATAACTTTCTATTTTATTTTAGCATTTTGGTGGGCTAACCAATTTGAGTGCTTCTCCTTTCACAAAGGTCTCTGTTTTTGATAAATCAAGGACCAAATCCAAAATTTTTGTGGGGAAAACTAATTTGATACCATTTTTGGCATCAAAGTTACTTTATTTGCATTTTTGACAAAACTGACATCTCAAAGAACTCTCTAACGCTTATACAAACACGTAAAACATAGACACATGTCCATAGTGTGGCCAATAAGATTACTGGAGTCAAGCATTCAGAAAGAAACTGTTTTTTTTTTTTTTCAAGTCACTTTTCCTCCTTGATAGATTTTGTTATTTGCTTTCACATTGAAAAATAATGTATCCAAACAACGTGGGTGGACTGAAGCTTTGGTCCTTTTCAAATTGTCTTTACCCTGTTCTGATTTATCTTAGGAAAAAATCTGAATGTGGCATCAGAATGTAGATTTTTCAAGAGTTAGTATGCCTCATCAGTATAGAATTTCATTACTCTGTAATGAAGCTATAATGCATAAAATATGTGTTAACAAAACTGGCATTTTTATCTTCATAAATTTAAGAAAAAATTGACTGGTTTTCAAAAACTAAATCAAATAAAAATGTAAAATTTGGTTGGAATGTCTTTTATTGTACAATACTTAAATTGTGCAATTTGTAAGCAACTTTCAGCAGTTAGACATGGCATATCTTATTTATAATACTATTATATTAAAAATGTAAGTTTTTATCTGATTCTCTGAGGAGCCCAGAGCATGATATTTTTGCAGTTAGGCAAGAAACACCTATTAAACATATTTAGTAAGAAACATTGTAATTATGAGGATGAAATTAAAATACATGCTATAATATTTGGCATGTGAAGGAATATAGCCATGATAGCCAAACTCTTCAGAAATAATAATATAAAAGTAAGGCATTAAATAGTATTATTTTCAAAAGATAATCTCAAAACTGGAGGAAGATGGATTAGTGCTTTATCTTAAATTTCTCAAAATTTATTATTTTGCTTTGTAGAAGTTAAAATAAGATCATATAAAGGTTTGAAAAATATTTGAAAGCAAGTTTTAAATGACTTTAGGTCTCTCTCAGTTTACAGTATCCATTGTTTGTCCTTTGGACTTGTTTTTCTCTAATTCCCTTTGTGACATTTAGGGTGTGTCAACTATGGTATTTTAATAGTGGGACATTTTCACTGTTCCTGAAATAAATTAAATCTTTCATAGTGAAATAATGGTCATGTGGAAACTACAGCATTCGAGTGTAAGAATCGGGAGTCCTGAAGTTTCACTGTAGATAGAAGTTATAAAAAGAAGAAAAAAAGATATTCACACAGGCTTTCAAGTGGGCTCAGTTCCCATGAGTTTTCCTGTGCTTTCTTTTCCTTGCATGGGACTGACTCATCAGTTACCCATGAAACTGTACCTAGGAGAACAAGAACATGAAGTCTCTGCTGACTGTTTTCTTTTGGGCCTTCAGTTTTGGAATCCGCTGAATTTTCTTTACCTGATCAGATCGAGGCCTGCATTCTAACTTCATTTGGTAATATAGAGAATTCACTGTCATTTAGGATGTGAGCCTTTATGAGAGTAGTTTGTAGTTTTTATGTTCATCCATACCAAAGTTGTTTGGTTAAAACATGTTGTTGTCTCCCTCACGTTTTCTTTCTTTGTCTTTCTTTCTTTTTCTTTCTTTCTTTCTTTCTTTCTTTCTTTCTTTCTTTCTTTCTTTCTTTCTTCTTTTTCTTTTAAAGATTTTATTTACTTATTTGAGAGAGAGAAGAGTGAGAGAAAGCATGCACACAAATGAGGGCAGGAACAAAGAGGAAGGGAGAGGGACAAGTAGACTCTGCACTGAGCATAGACCCTGATGTGGGGCTCAGATCCCATGGCCCTGAGATCTAGACCTGAGCCGAGACCAAAAGTCTGGCACTTAACCAGCTGAGCCACCCAGGTTTTCTTTCTCTGTCTAGGCTATCTAGCCCCCTCTTCTATGTTTTCCCCCAAACTCTAAAGTTGGGGTTGGTGCTCAGGGGCCCCCAATCTCTGTCCTTGATTTAGCTTTTACCAGGAAGAGCAGTCAGCAACCATTTGCAGGTGCAAGTTAAGGCTCATTAGAATCTTTGACATCTAAGCTATGAGATGGGAGCAATATCTTCTGGTGTGTAGTTTTGATCACATGGAGTGTGTATTTCTGGGAAGAAAGTCAGTTGTATTGTTTTATGTTTGTATCATAGGTCATAATTATTGTGGTGTTTATAGGATAATAAACTCATTAGGTAATTATGTCTTATTGAGATAGTTTAAACATTGTTTCTAACTTGAAAACTCTCAGGTAGGTAATAATCAGATTTCACTTGGGACTTTTCATTTAAATAGAAGGTATCTTGGAGAATAAACCATATTGTTTTTGCTTTAATTTTTTAAAAAATTCTTTGCTGTTTTGAAAATAAGGTAGGCCAACAGTAGTAGATAAAGAGGTCAGTCCATCCTAAATCCATCTTTCCTCTTAATGATCGAGATGAGGTGACTTAATTTCACAATATTTGGGTAAAATTTGCCTTGATGCTCATCATCAATCCTATCATTGATGTTTTTCCAGCTGTGACATTAATCAAGTACTTTCTGTCACACCACAGTCACTGGCTAAGTGCTTTTTATACATGATCTCATTTAGTAGATATAGATACTATTATTATCCTACTTTGCAAATGATAACATTGACTTAATCAAGGCCACAAAGTTAATAATTGACAGAATCTAGATTTGATAACAAGTTGAATCACTCAAAACCCAATGTGATTAACTATCATGCTATATAGTAAGCTGAAAGTAAATTGCCTGTAAAGTGGGGTTCCATATCCCCTTTGCTTCAGGAGAAAGCAAAATTGGGATTTGCTTTCTCCATCCTTGATCAGAAGATTTGGTGCCTTTGAGGTAGTTACTGCTTTAGGCCAAGAGATGAATGGAAGGTAGGTAGTCTATGAAATGATTCACCTTTTGTTAAGTACTTATACTTATGGAAGATGCCAGACTTTCTTAAGCAGTGCAATATCTCCCTCTGTCCTATTGTCCTCTTTGTGGGAGATGCTATTCATACAATATGCTGGTCAGCTTGAGAGGCAATAACAGAATACTAAAGACTGGGTAACTTAACAGAAATTTATTTCTCACAATTCTGGAGGTTGGGAAGTCCCAGCTCAGAATTGAGATGGCAGCTGATTTAGTTCCTGGTGAGAGCAGTCTTCTTGGCTTCAGATATCCACCTTCTCATTGTGTCCTTACATGGTGGGGATGGGGGTGGGGGTGGGGGTAAGGTGGGAGAGAGAATACTGTCTGGTATTTCTTCTCTTAAAGACAGTAGTCTCATCCTGTGGGTATGATCTCCAAGTAGCATAACATTGGGGATTGGTGCTTCAACATATGAATTTTGAGAGGACACAATTCAGTTTCTGGCAAATAGTCTTTCAACACCTCTCAGATACTTTGTCTTAGAGCTAGGATCCTATGGTGACAGTGATTATATTTAGTGACTCCCACTAAAGTGTTCTTTGTTGCTAGACATGATGAACATTTATGGCTTATATTAAACTTTTATCAGGAAACTCACCTGTGTAAAAACTAATGTGTTTCTCAAATATCTCATTTAGTCTTTACAGTGGATGAGGAAATTGAGGCTTAATTATATATACTGCAGGTAGCATAACTAGGAAGTGATAAAACTTATATCAGTTAGGAATGCTTTAGGCTGCAAGTGTCAATAATAGAATAAAATAAAACAAAGCAAACAACACAAAATATCCAATCCACCTTAATTTAAATATGTGTTTAATTTTCACATGTAACAAGAAGTCCATATAAAAGTAGTTTCTGGTTTGGGTATAGAAGGTTAACAATGTTAAGACTTGATCTACATCCCTGTAATTCTTCTGGCCTTTCCCTTCATCATTATAAGGTGGCTGTGGAAGCCTACATTCTAAGAGAGAGCAGAGGATGGTACATGGCAGGTCATTATTTCATGTGTACCTCTTTAAAAAAAAATCAAGGTAAAAAAATCTTCTCAGAATCCCGAAAGCAGGCTTCCTCCTATGTTTCATTGTCTAGATTTAGGTCATATGGCTAATGACCCTAGTAAAGGAGACTAGTAAAGCAAATGTGTGACTTTGGATTCCCAAACAACAGACTCTGTTATATGGCTATACTTCTAGCTTAGTTCTTTTGACTTATAATCTTGTTCCTTCTCTAGCAGAGTCTCTCACTTTGTTGAGGGAGGACTTACACATATTTTTGCAAATCTGAGGAGTCATGTTATTGTGTACTCTCATATAGAATTTTGAGTGACATTTACAGAAAATAGTAGAAACATGTTTGGTAAACATCAGTTTAGTAGTTAAGAACCCAGGTTCTGGACTCATTGCCTCGGTTAGAAATACATTTCTACTACATAATAGCTGTCTGACTTTGGGGCAATCTCTTAACTTCTCTGGTCTCATCCCAGAGATTTGTAAATATCAATGGAATTCTTGCATATAACACACTTAATTGGAGGTATAGCATATTATATTGAGTGTTGTGATACCGAATACTCAATAACTATTAGTTATTATTACCACTATGGGTCCAAATAGAACAGAAGATGACACGTAGTCCTGAAGTATAATATAAATCCATTTATATTTTTCCCGTTTGTAAAACAGTGTCTAAGGGTATATTTACTTTCTGCTGTGAAAAAAGCTAAGTGCATGAAATTATTTCAAGTGACAACAAAACAATGGACAAATTTTCAAAGAAAGCAAAATACATACTTGGTATCATTATCATACTTGGTAGGTTGCTTCCCCTCCTCCAACCTTATTACTGTCTCTGACTGCCCTTTCTTGAAATGTTCCATTCACTAAAATTATCCTTCCCTTTCCTCTGCTTGTCAAAAGGGTCCTTTGTACAAGTGATCTTAGATGATAGGAAGAATTAAAAATCTAATTATTTGGTTACAGTAATTCACAATAACATTTTAATGACCAGTTGGCTTAACCTCCAAAGGAATAGGTGTTTTGCTCTAAAGATGAACTTATGAACTGCAAAGAAATATATAAAGAAGATTTGAGAAATGTATATTAAGAAATTAAAGAATACAAAAAAATAGAGATAATGGTATTATGAATCTTCATGTACTCGTTATTTAGATTCTACAGTTTTCAAGATTTTGCCACTCTGTATTGATTAGTTTTTTTCTCCCTTTTCCTTTCCTTTTTTTTTTTTCTGTAGTAATAGGAAGATTTTAAAAGTAAGAGGTACAGCTTTCCAATGCCTCTTTGCATTACACTTGCATGCCAGAAGAATAGGGACCAATATTTTGTCACTAAGAACTGAACAGTTTAATAATTGACCCAGGAGCTATGACTGAGTTGAGATTTTTTGCCTGTTGCCTTAGGTTAGCTGTCTAAAGTTACATAAGAATAAAGACATGTAATAGTGACTTGTGTGGGGTATCACCTTATGGGCAAAAGATTAACCTCAGTTTCAGGCAACATGATGAATACAGCATCTTTAGTCTTGTTGTTACAAAATTAAATAAATTCAATTGGTTAAGCCTCCAACTCTTGATTTTGGCTCAGGTCATGATCTCAGGAGCTAGGCATTGGGCTCTGCGCTCAGCGAAGAGTCTGCTTGAAGATTCTCCCTCTCTCCCTCTGCCCCTCCTCCTACTCTCATTCTCTCTGTCTCCCAAATAAATAAACAATTCTTTAAAATTAAATAAATTCATAAAAAATGCAATAAAGAGAATAACCATTAATATTCTTATCACCCAGAATTAAACATGGTTAATTTCTTGGCATATTTGCTTCACTTAATTTTTAAAGAAAACAATTACATTGTTTTTTGTTAAAAATATATCATTTTGAGGAAGAAATCAAAGTAGAAAGATGTTAAAAAGTACAAAGATTAATACCATATAAATTGCAATAGTTGATATTAGATAGGTATTGTTCTTATACATTTACACAAACTAATGAATGGATGGATAGTAGGATGAATAGATAGATAGACTTTTGTAAAAATTGGATAACATAATAGATGACATTGTACATAGAAATGAAAACATTGTGTTTTACTTGATTCTAATAGAAAGGAAACCAAAGGGGAGATAAAGGAGTAGCTGAATCCAAAATAAATATTTATTTTTAGCATTAGAGATAATATTTGCTAAAAAAAATTCCCCTTAAGTTTTAAAAACGGGGTGGGGGAAGAGGCATTATAAAAAATTAAGAGGTTTTCTCATTTTGTTTTCTTTTTAAAAACTACATATTTATTTTTAAAAGAAACAGTTGGCTTCTTGCTTGGAAAGACAAGCGCATTATATGTTTTTACATTTCCTCCAAATATCTACCACCCACTTCTGATTTTTTTGTTATTTTACTGTTTACGTATTGTCTAGGTTTACAACATTTGTATTTTGTTTCATAGCCATCAATCCTGTACTTGTTTAGTGTTTATTTTACCACAACTTTTGTTTTTTCTTGCCTCATTTCACTTTCCCTCTTAACTGGTTGCATTTCATTTTTGAGAAGCTTTTTCCCAACACCAAGAGAGGTTTAGGTGTGTAGTATTCCCAGGGATCTATGACAGTTTAATCTACCTGCTTTTTATCTTCATTTGTCAATGACATCTTTTGTCAGCATAATATTTTGGGGTATGCTTTCTTCTCTTTCAAGATTTTGCACGTATTTCTTCTTTGTTGATCATTCACTTTTTCTGTTTGAAAGTCTGAGAAAATTACTTCTCAGGGATGAGAACATAGAGAGAAGTGGGGACAAGTCAGCTGAGGTAATTTGTAGTTTTTATTTTTGGGTTAAGCTGTCTTTTCTGAGATTTTATAATTTGCCCCACCTAACTGAGAATGGGGTCATGATTTATCATTCATTCAGGAGGATACTTTTTGGGCTATAACCAAATTTGTTGTGTCAACCTGAAATCTTAATATCTGTCAGACAAAAATAGCCATCTTGTTTACTTTTCCTATAAACTATTTCTTCCTAGTTTTTGACAAATTTTAAGGCTGAAGATGAAAAAAATAAAAAAAAACTTAATCAGTTTGCCTCCCTTCAGATTTGGGGATATTATTGGCAATTCCTTGCATTTTGCTGATTCACTCACATCATATTTGTTTCTTTCTTTGGTTGCCAGGTTTTAAGGCTTATCACATTTGGTTATTTTGCTTTTTATGTTTGATGCTATTAGTGATTTTTTTGGGTAATTTTTAGTTAACTTTTCTCATTTAATTAGTAACTGGTAGAGGGAAATATGTGAACTAGTTTTGATATGCCTTCATAATTAGAAATTTTGCCTCTTTAATTCTTGATGGGAAAGTATAATCCAGTACTTCTGTCTAACATTTACAAGTGACATTATGACTTAAGCCATAAAAAGGCATTAGATCATTAAGATAGGAGTGTCACTTTTGTATATCTCAAGGGCAGCATCTTCTTCAGGGACTTTGCTTCTCAGAATAACACACTGTACTGGAGAGATTGCAAATGTCTTTAGAGGACAGGAAATAAAACAAAGTTCCTAGAAATTCTCCTGAATGTATATGAAAACTTAGTTTGGTTGAATGTATTTCACTTATTAAATGGCATTTTTGCTTTATATCATATGGCAATATTTTCTAGAAATGTTTACCATCAAGGTTTAAAATCAGAGTGCCTGTTTATCCACATCTAGAGCAAACATTGGTTTCAAATAATGAGCAAATGATATGTTTTGTTAAAGATTGTGAAATTGCTTTAGTCCATAAAGAAAGAATAAACTTTTGGATTCCAATGAAACAGTAGTAATATGTACACTTTATATGATTTGAGCCACTTTATGCAGTTTATATTTTGGGTAGGTGGTCACATTCAGTGTAGTAAAGGGATTTTGTAGTAGAGTAGGGAAGTGTTCAAAGATAGTAATTATTGATGGATTTATTATTTGTGAAGTGTATAGATGACCAATTTCTCCATCTCCTTTCTTTGGTTTCTATACTCTAAAAACGAGCTTATATTGTTCCAGAGAGGTCTTTATAATTTATGTAGTTTTTACAATGGGAGAGATTTGTGATCTTAAGTGAGTGAAATACAGAAAATTAGATCAATAACAAAATTTTAAATCCATAACCCTTACACCTGGAAATTAAAAAAAAAAGAAAAGAAAAGAAAAAGAAAAGAAAAACTTCAATTAAACAACTCTTGGTTAAGAGGGGAAATACAATCTGAATATTACAGAATTTTAAAAAATGATCATAAACAAAACACTACATTTTGGGATCTATGGACTACAATTAAAGTGGAACCAGAGGAATATTCAATTTTATCAATGTTATTCATTTTATCAATAAAAGTTAAAGAATGAAGGGGCACCTGGGTGGCTCAGTGGTTGAATGTCTGCCTTTGGCTTAGGTCATGATCCCTGTAGGGAGCCTGCTTCTCCCTTTGCCTATGTCTCTGTCTCTGTCTCTCTCTGTCTCATGAATAAATAAATAAAATCTTTTAAAAAAGTAAGAAAAAAGAAAAAAATAAAGAATGAAAATAAATTAAATCTAAGCTCAAAAAAAAAAAAAATACTAGAAAAAAACACCAACCAATAAAAAAGGAAAGCACAAGGAAAGAAATAATAAAGATAAAGCATGTGGTAGAGAACTAAAAAAGAATTGATCCTATAAATCAAAATATCATTCAAAAAATAAAAATACAAACCACTAGCTAAATTGATCAGGAAAAGAAGTAAAAGCATAAATACACAAAATATCAAGTGAAAAGGGCAAATGACAACTAAAATGGAGAAACTTATAAATATTAAACGACATTGCTTTTTAGATTTGTGTACAAGTAAATTTGAAAACTTTGATAATATGGATAATTTCCTAGGAAAATACAAATTACCAAAACTGATCTCAAAGCTTAAAGAGATTGATGTAAGAGATTGATTTCCATAGAACTTTGATAATATGGATAATTTCCTAGGAAAATACAAATTACCAAAACTGATCTCAAAGCTTAAAGAGATTGATGTAAGAGATTGATTTCCATAGAAGAAATAAAGTTAGCCAGGAAATACCTTACAAAATGTACTAGGTCTAGAAGCTTTCACAGGGAATTCTACTAAATCTTCAAACACCAGATAGTCCCGATGCTCCGAAATCATTCCAGAACACTGAAAATGGAGAAAAACTTCCTGATGGATTTTATGAAGTAAATATAATATTATATATACTCTGATGAAGATACTACCATAAAGTAAATTGCCAACCAATTTCATTACAAATATTGATAAAAAAATTTTTTTTAAATTAACAAATATAATCAAACACCACAGATTACATCATGACCAAGTGGGAATAATTCTAGGAATGCAAGCTTGGTTTATGAGAAATTCCCTCAGTAAAATATATTATTGGATATAGGAAAAAAACTAATAGAATAACCTCCATAGATGCTAAAAGGCCCTCAACACAACCTTATATTCATTTCTGATGAAAATACTCAATAGAAATTTACAGATTCTTTATTTTTATTGTGGTATAATATATGTAACATAAAATTTGCCATTTTAACCATTTTTCAGTATTCAATTCAGTGGCATTAATAAGATTCACAGTTTTTTACAACCATCACCACTATCTATTTCTAAAACTTTTTCATCACTCCAAACAGAAACTCAGTAATCACTAAACAATGACTTACCATTTCCCCCTACTCCTAATCCTTGATAGCCCTAGTCTACCTTTTGTCTCTGTGAATTTATCTATTGTATATATTATATATAGATGGAATCATGCAATTTTTGTCCTTTTGTGTAGGGCTTATTTTAATTAGCATAATATTTTTAAGGTTTGTTCATGGGTAGCATGTATCAGAAATTCACTCCTTTTATGGCTGAATAGTATTACATTGTGTATATTCCAGTGTGTGTGTGTGTGTGTGTGTGTCTGTGTGTGTGTGTGTGAGTGTGTGTATCATATTTTGTTTATCCATTTACATTCAACTGTTAATGGACACTTGGTTGGCTATTATTTCTATTTTGTGGTTATTGTGAATAAAGTTGCGATGAACATTGGCATTTGAGTATCTGTTTTGGATTCTTTTTTTTTTTTTTTGAGTTCTTGTTCCCATTTTATTGAATACATATCTAGTAATGTAATTGGTGGGTCATTGGTAATTCCATGTATAGCTTGTTAAGGATACTCCAAACTGTTTTACACAGTGGCTACACCGTTTCTCTTTCCACCAGCCATATATGAGAGTTTCAATTTCCCAACATCATTGCAAATACTTGTTCTTTTCTTTTCTTTCTTTTAACTATAGCCATTCTGATGTGCAGTGATATCTCATTGTGTTTTTGATTTGCAGTTCCCTAGTGACTAATGATCTTGAGTATCTTTTCACATGCTTATTAGCTGTTTTTGTAGGTCTTTGGAGAAATATTTATTCATATCCATCACCCATTTTTAAATTGGCTTGTTTGTCTTTTTGTCATTGAGTTATAGGAATCCTTTATATAATCTTAGTATTAAACTATTATCAGATATTATGGATTTTTTTCTAGTATGATAAAATGTATATGCTCTAGACCTAAAGTGTGCTGTTTACATATGAAGAAATGCTAGAGGCATTCCCACTACAATTGGGAATAAGGCCAATATTCCTATTATCACTATATTCAATTTTTTTTCTAGCAGTATTAGCCAATGTAATTAGATAAGAGAAATGAATTAGAGGCATTGTAATTGGTAAAAAGGAAGTAAAATTAACTACATTTGCAAATGATGTGATAGTATACCTGGAAATGTCTAGAGATTCAATGATGAAACCAACTTGATAAAAGAATCAAATAAGTTATTAGGTGATAGGATTAATATACAGTGATTAATAGCTTTTATATATAATAACATAATCAGTTAGAGGATATAATGGGTAGTAGAGAAAACTTCACTTGTAATAGTAACAAGGAAGATTAAATATTTAAGAATATACTTAAAAAGAAATGCACAAGGGCACCTGGGTGGTTCAGTCAGTTGAGTGGCTGGCTCTTGATTTTAGATCAAGTCATAATTTCAGAGGTCCTGAGATCGAGCCCCATGTGGAACTCCACACTCAGTGGGGAATCTGTTTGAGAATTCTTTCTGCCTCTCCCTCTGCTCCTCTCCCTGCCTGTGTGCTTTCTATTTCAAATAAATAAATAAATAAATAACTCTTTAAAAAAAGAAATGTATAAATTTTACATGAAGGAGCTTTAAAAAGTTCCTGAAATTTACAAAACTATACCTGAAAAAAATGCAGAGACATTCAGGTTGATGGACAAGATAACTGATCATCAAGAAAAAGTCAGTTTTTCGTAAATTCATTTATAAATTTAACACATTCCCCAAACTATCAAGCTTCTATAACGGGGCTAGGCAAGCTGATATTAAATTTTGCATAGATAAACAGATATGCAAGAATAGCCAGGAATATACTTTAAAATCACAAGGGTCTGTATACAGAGTAGCCTTACTAGACATTAAAACAAACTATAAAGGCTCTATAATTAAAACAATGTAGTAATGGCAAATGAACAAACAGATCAGTGGAATAGAATTAAATGTTCATTAATAAGCCCAAGTATATGGAGAAATTCAATACATGATGAAGTTAGCATTTCAAGTCACTAAACTTTTTTATATATGATGCTAGAACAAGTGGTTGCCATTTGAAAAAGGTTTTCAGATCTCTACTTAATCCCATGCAAAAGGATAAACTACAAATGGATCAGGGATTTAAGGGTTAAAAACATTAAAAGTATGTACTATAAGAAAATATTAATAAATTCCTCTTGAATGTTGGTATTAGGAAAGGCTTTATAACTATGATTCAAAATACAGAGATCATAAAAGAAAAGAGTTTAAGATTTGAATACATAAAAATGTTTGCATGTCAGAAAAGATCATATATGAATACAAAAGACAGCTTGACAAACTGGGAGAAAACATTTGGACTTATATCAATGATGAAAGACTTATTTGTATGTCTAATATATAAAGAATTCTGGAACTTTGAAGGAAAAACAGGCCAAAAACTGATAGAACAAATAACAAAAGACATGGATGGACCATTAAAAAATCAAATATAAAGAGGGCCCTTAAATCTTTGAATAGATATAATTACTGAAGAGATACAACTATCCATTATTGAGGAAAAGGAGTTGAAATCTCTGAATACATTAGTAAATTTGAATTGTTTTCTTGAAGTTCTGTTTGTGCTCCACATATTTTGAAGCTCCGTTATTGGGTGCAAAAATATTTGTGATTTTTATCTCCTGTATTATATTATATCATATATGTCATTTCATATAATATATCATATTATATCCTCTGTCACTATGAAATCATCCTCTTTATCCCTCCTAATGGTCTTTGCACTAAAGTCTCTTGTTTTTATTATTAAAGGATTATCATGGCATATATTTTTCCATTCTTTTACTCTTAATCTCTGTGTTTATCTCTACATTTTAAGTTGGTTTCTCATTGGCAAAATATAATTGGGTTTTGCTTTTTAATCTAATCTGGTGGTCTTTGTTACTTTTCTCCTTTCTACTGCCTTCTTTTATTATCTTTTTATAATTCCATTTATCTTCTTTCTGGTTATGACCTTCTGTTCCATTATTTTACTGATGCTTTAGAATTTAGTAGTATACATTCTTAGTTTATTGTCTACCTCTAAGAGATATACTACTTCACACTGTAGTACAAAAAAGTTACAACATATTTACATTTCTTGACTTCCAGATTTTATCCTGTGTTATACACTTTATTTCTATTTATTTGTATAAATCCTATAATATGTTGATGTTATTTTTGCTTTAAATAATAAATCTTCTATGAATAATATTTACATAACAAAGCAATTTTAGAAAGCATTTGCCCATGTAATTGCCATTTGTGGTATTCTTCATTACTTTGTGTAGATCTAGATTATTCCAATGTCAGGTTTCTTTCACTTGAAGGATTTTTAATATTCTCTTGTAGTGCAGATCTGCTGGTGATAAATTTTGTCAGCCTTTGTGTATGTCTCAAAATGTTCTTATCTTAACTTTATTTTAAAAGATATTTTTCCTGGATATAGAATTTTAGGTAGATAGATTTCTTTTTCTTTTAGTACTCTAAAAATATGGCACAACCATCTTCAAATATACAAGCCCTTTCTTTTGACCCAAGAGTATCACTTCTAGGAATTTACCCTGAATAGAAAAAGATAGGCTTGGTGGGTATAGAATAATGTGGATAGGAAGTGGGGGGGGGGCTTAACACTTGATATTTTTTTGTATACTTTTTTGTAGTTGTGACATTTAGAACCACATTACTTTTATTTGTACTAAACATACAAACAAACAATAATGGGAGAACCAAAACAGAATAAAGGAACGTAAATGTATTCCAAATAACATAATCACATTTAAAGTATACAGGGTGGTGGGTTAGTAAAACCAAAATAACTTTGGGACATATATTTTGACTATATATACGTTCTAAGGCTAAAGAATAAAAGAACCCAAAACTACAAATTAGAATGAAATCAAGACTATTCTTAGTCATTCAGCCCTTGCTGGAGACTTTTAAAGTTTAAAATGCATTGTTTTTATCTTATTGTTATTATCTTATTACTGTTGTTTACGGACTCCACTTGAAACAATTTCCCACCCAACCCCCAAACCCCCATCATTAAAAATCTTCGTTTCCTTGCAAATGTTTGAGTTTTGGATTTTGAAAACATCCTACAATGACTGGGGCAGGTGGCTGTGTGTCAATGGATAACCTGACAAGACTTGTGTGAATTTTGAGAATATAGTGGATGTTTAAGAGTTAGCAACTAATTGGATTGATAGATTTTCCAGGTTTGGAACTGCCAACCCAGACCATAAAATCTTCTTTCTCAGCAACTATTTTGCCATTCAAGTCTCTTACATCAAACTTAAGAAAGACCTAAGAATTGTTCTCTGCACTTTGATCTTAATGCATCATTGATCTGACCATAGGATGTGACCATAGTTTTTCTTTCTGTGGTGAGTCTTGAGGGCAGTTTATTTCAATAAAGACAATACCTGTATATTTCAAGCACTTGTATATAAAATAGAATTTCGTGTGTAAAAATCACTATGTTGCCTGGTATGTAACTACTCTAAAGACTGTACAGCTATTGACACCATCATCCTTGTGACAAATTATTGATACCGTGTGCAGTTCTCTTCTTTAAACATTACACTTTTGTTTGTGGCTACAGCTAATGATTACAGAACTTGCACTCTGATACATTGTCTCTTTACTTTCGAAGAGTACACTTTTAGACTGGCTTTATTATTCTTAGCCATACCGCATTTCAGCTTAGGCTTCAGACAGCTTAGGTTTAAGACTACTTTCTGTCCATCTTGGTGGTAATTGTCTCCCTCATTTCAGCTCAGTATCTCGCCTATATTAATATATTTTCCTATCTTTTCTTTTTTAAAATTGGGATGTAATTGATATATACATTGTTCAAACTTAAGGTGTACAATGTGGTGATTTGATACACTAATATATCGCAATATAATTACCACCGTAGCATTAGCTAATACCGCTACCACATCACATAATGATCACTTTTTTTTTTTTGTAATAAGAACAATTAAGATCTAGTCTCTTAGCTACTTTGGAGTTTATAGTATAGTATTGTTGACTATAATCACTATGCTGTACATTAGATCTTAAGAACTTATTTATCTACTAGTTGTAAGTTTTGTTCAGAACAAAAAGATGTACATAATCTTTCAATGCTGAGAACTAATTTTCAGGACTATATTATCGATAAACTTCACTTGTCATTTAATTGTAAGAAATTTTCAAAAACCCACATTTGACGCTCACAGTAGAGCCAAAAAGTATAGACATATACAATTATTAGTTGTAAGTTTAGTGCATAGTTGTAAATTTAGTGTTCAGTAGGGCCAAAACTTAACAGACATAATGGTCATAACCATTATCAGTTGTAAATTTAATTCCCTCTGACACCACTAATTGTTGCCTAATTTGAATTGAAGATAGAGAGGCACATGAAGTTCATCTTTAAGCTGTGCAGGGGGATATTGAAAGAGCCTTTGTGCTCCATGCAATCAAGAGAACTGGTCAATGTTTGGACTTTTCACAGAACAATTCTTAGTTGAGAATTCGCTATCATTTTTCCTGTTCCCTTCTAAAATAAGAAAGAGCAGCATATTTAGGCTTTAATTTTGCTTTCTTTGGCTACAACTTTTTTTTCTTTTCAAGAGCGTGATTTCAGCTTTTATTTTCCCTTCATTCAAAATGTAAATGTTAAAAATTAGGATTCATCTGTGATGTTATACATTCTATGGATTTCACAAACGTATAATGAACATAAATCCACCATTTTATTATTGTACAGAATACTTTCACTGCCCTAAAAATCCTCTGTGTTCTATTCCCTTTAACCCCTGGTAATTGCTAATCTTTTTATAGTCTCTATGGCTTTTCCTTTTCTAGAGCATCATATAGTTGGAACCATATAGTATGTAGCCTTTTCAGATTGGCTTCTTTCACTTAGTAATATGAATTTAAGTTTTCTCCATGTCTTTTCATGACTTGAGATCCCTTTTAGCACTGAATAATATTCTATTTTCTGGATGTACCACAGTTGTGTGGTACATAGGTTTTCAGTTCATTTAGGTAAAAATCAAGGAGTGTGATTGCTGGGTCATAACTTAAGAGTATGTTTGGTTTTGCCAGAAACTACCAAGCTGTCTTCCAAAAAGCTTTAATATTTTATATTGCCACTGAATGAGAATTCCTATTGTTCCACATCCTCTATAGCATTTGGTATTGTCAGTGTTGTTATTTTGGCCATTCTTTTTTGTTGCTGTTCTTTGAGATATAATTGACAATATAGCGTCATTATTATAGTTTCAGGTATACAATATAAGAAATTAATATTTGTATATATTGTGCAATGATCACCAAAATAAGTCTAGTTAACATTTTTACCATACATAGATACAAAATTCTGTTTCCTTGTGATAAGAATTTTTAAGTTCTTCTCTTAACAACTTTCAATTATACAAAATAGCATTATTAACTATCATCACCATACTGTATGTTACATCCCCAAGACTTACTTATTTTATAATTAAAAGTTTGTACTTTTTGATCCCATTCATCCATTTTATCCACCCTTCACCCTCTACTTCTGACAACCACTAATCCATTGTCTATATTTATAAGCTCAGTTACTTGTTTGTTTAAAACTTCACATATAGTGAGACCATAGGGTATTTGTGTTTTTAAGTCTGACTTAGTTTACTTAGCATAACACCATCGAGGTCCATCCATATTGTCACGAATGGCAAGATTTCATCTTTTTTATGGCTGAGTAATATTTCTGTGTGTGTGTGTGTGTGTGTGTGACTTTTTTATCTATTCATTCATTGTTGCAGACTTAACATTGCTTTCATGTCTTTGTTATTGTAAATAATACTGCAATGAACATAGAGGTGAACTGGATTTTGGCTATTATAGTAAGTGTATAGTGGTATCTCAATGTGTATTAACTTGCAATTCCCTAAAAGCATACAATATTGAACACTTTTTCATATATTTACTTGCCATTTGTATATCTTTTGAGGCAGGGTTTCTATTCATATCTTTGCCTATCTTTTAATCAAGTTGTTTATTTTATTACTGTTGAGTTTTAAGAGTTCTTTGTATATTTTGGATAAAAGATCTTTATCAGGTAAATCTTTTGCAAATATTTTCTTCCAGTCTGTGACATGTCTTGTCATTCTTTTTGACATTATCTTTTGCAGAACAAAAATTTTTAATTTTCATTAAATCTGATGTATCAATTATTTTTTTCATTGATTGTGCCTTTGGTGTTGTATCAAAAAAGTTATTACTATATTCAAGTTAATCTAGGCCTTTTTTCTTTTTCTTTTTTTTTTAAGAGAGAGAGTGTATGTGAGTGGAGGCAGGGAGGAGCAGGGGGAGCTGGAGAGAGAGAGAACCTTAAGGAGGCTCCATGTCCACTGTGGAACCTAACACGGGGCTTGATCTCATGACCTGAGCCATGATCTGAGCCAAAATCAGGAGTTGTACCCTTAACCAACTGAGCCACCTAGGCACCTCATCTAGGTTTTTCTTATGGTATCTCCTAAGAGTTTTATAGTTTTACACTTTACATTTAGGTCAATAATCCATTATGAGTTATGCTTTTAGAGTGTAAGATCTATGTCTATGTCTAGATTCATTTTTACCTGTGGGTGTCCAGTTGTTCTAACACCATTTGCTGAAAAGACCTTGTATAAAGTGATGCCAAAATTTACACAAAAAGAAATAGACCATCTGAATAAGCCTATATCTATTAATGAAATCGAATAAAAAAGTAATAACTTTCCAAAACAGAAAGCACTAACCCAGGGCTTAGTGCTTTCAACCAAACATTTAAAGAAGAAACTATACCAATTCTGTACAATCTATTCTAGAAAAATGGAAGCAGAGTGAATACTTACAAACTCATTCTGTAGGTCCAGCATTACCCTAATACCAAAATCAAAAAAATATATTATAGGAAAAGAAAACCACAGACCAATATCTCTCATGACTATAGGTACAAAAACTCTCAACAAAATATTAACAGTAAAAACCAACAATGTATAAAAAGAATCATACATCATAGTCGAGTGGGATTTATTTAAGATATTCAGGGCTGTTTCAACATTTAAAAATCAAAACTTGTAATCCATCACATTCACATACTAAAAAAGAAAAATTACATGATAATATCAATAGATGCAGAAAAGCATTTGACAAAATCTACCACTCATTCAGGATAAAAACCCTCAGCAAATTTGGAATAGAGGGGAACTTCCTCAACTTGATTTTTAAAAATCTACAAAAAACATGGAATATCTCTCCATTTATTTTGTTGTTCTGTGATATTTCCCATCAGAATTTTGTAGTTTTCCTTATATAGATTTTATGCATATTTTATTAGAGTCATACTAGTTTTGTACTTTTAATTTCAAATTACACTTGTTCATTACTGGTTTCTAGGTCCAGTATGATCTCAGTCAAAATCCCAAAAGAAGAATGGAATGTTTAATTTGCTATTATAGGATGAAGTAGTCTATACATGTCTTTTATATCCAGTTGAATGATAAAGCTGTTGAGCTCAACTGTATCATTACTGTTTTTCTGCTGCTGGATCACTACATTTCTGATAGAGAAGTATTGAAGTCTCCAGCTACAAAGGTGGATTCATCTGTTTCTCCTTTGGAGTATCAGTTTTTGCCTCATGTATTTTGACATTCTGTTGTTAGGCACATACACCTTAAGGATTGTTGTGTATTCTTGAAGTATTAGCCCTTTTAATAATGTAATGCCCCTCTTTGTCCCTGATAACTTCCCTCCTCTGAAATCTGCTCTGAAAATAATATAGCTATTCCTGCTTTATTTTGATTACTGTTAGCATGATATACCTTTCTCCATCCCTTGACATTTAATCTATATGTGTCTTTGTGGGTTTTTTTTTTAAACAACATATAGTTGGGTCTCATTTTTTCATCAATTCTGACAGTCTCCATCTTTTAAGTAGTGTCTTTTAGACCACTGGCTTTTAAAGTGATTATTATATAGTTGGATTACTATCTACCATATTTGCCACTGTCTTCTATTTGTTGTCTCTATTCTTTGTTCTTATTTTTTGTCTTCCACACTCTCTCCCTGTTGTGTGGTTTGAATTAGCACATTATATCATCCCATTACTTTCCTTTGTTAGAATGTCAATTATACTTTTTGAAAATTTTTTAGTATTTTTCTTAGGTTTGCAGTATACATTTACAACTAATCAGATTCTGCTTTCACATAACACTGTATTTCTTCATGGGTAATACAAGTACCTTATAACAGAAAAATATTCCTTGTTCTTCCTTCCTATCCCTTGTATAATTGCTATCATTCATTTCACTCATACATAAGCATACATATATTCTTATGTATGAATTTATCCCAGGTATGCAAAGCTGGTTCAACATTCAAAAACCAATTAATGTAGGTGTGCTATGCCTACATTACAATTTCACACATTTCACACACGCAGTCAAATACCCTGTTGCTATTATTATTTTGAAGAAATGTATTTGTTAGCTCAATTCAGAATAAAACATGTTTCCATTTTATCTTTACTAATTCATTTTTATGCTCTTCTTTTCTTTATGTACATCTTATATTCTGACCTATATCATGTTTTTTCTCTCTGAAGAATTTATTTTAACAATTCTTGAAATCCAGGTCTACTGGCAACACATTCCCTCAATTTTTTTTGTTTTGTTTTGTTTTGTTTTGGTCCAAGAAATTCTTTCTCCCTTACTTTTGAAGGATAATTTTCAGGGTATAGAATTCAAGATCAGTGGTTTTATTTTTTCATTCCACTCTATTCTTGCTTGGTTTCTGAAGAAAATTCAATGTAATTCTTATCTTTGCTCTTCTGACTAGGTAAGTTATTTCCTTCTTCTGGCTTCTTTCAACTTTTTTCTTTATCTTTGTGTATTTTGAATATTATATACTTAGGTCTAGTGTTTTTGTTTTTGCATCTTTCCTGCTTGATGTTTTCTGAGCTTCCTGGATCTGTGGCTTGGTGTCTGACATTTTTTGGGGAAATTCTCAGTCATTATTGCTTAAAATATTTTTCTGTTTCTTTCCATCTTTGTCATTTCTTCAGATATTCCCATTACACATATCTATACCTTTTGTGGTTCTCTCATAGATCTTGGATATTCAGGTATATTTTTTTCCAGTCTTTTTATTCTTTACTTTACATTTAGGAAGTTTTTATTGGCAGATCTTCATGCTCAGATATTCTTTCTCTAAATGTTCTTAGTATATGAATGAACCCATCAGAAACATTATTCATGTCTGTTACAGTGTTTTTGGTCTCTAGAACTTTTTTTAGATTCTTAGAATTTACATCTATTTGCTTACATTATCTGTTCTTGCATGTTGTCTACTATCTCCATTAAAGCCTTTAGTATATTAAGCACAGTTTTTAAAAATTCTTGGTCTGACAATTTCAACATTCCTGCCATATCTGACTCTGATTCTGATGCTTGTTCAGTCTATTCAAACTGCTTATTTTTTTCCTTTAGTATGCCTTGTAATTTTTTTGTTGAATGGCAGACATGATGTTTGGATCAAAGAAACTGGTAAATAGGCCTTTAGTAATTTAGTGATGAGGCATAGGTGGATGGAAAGCATTTTCTAGTCCTATGAGTAGGCCTCAGTCTTTTGATGACCCTGTGCCCCTGGACTTTGAATTTCACCAGTGCTTCTCAATACAACTCCACCTCTGTGGGGGGGGGGGAACTTTGGCTGGATTGCATATTTTCTTTCTTTACATGGCTAGAGGAAGTTAGAGTCAGATATTTTACTTTCCTAGGTAGGTTAAGTTCTGATAAAATCCTGCCATATTAGGTTCTGGTCAAATAGTTTCTTTTAAGGATAGGTCTTGTTAAGAAGAACAGAATGTTCTGCTGTACTTCAAAATCGTTTCCTTTCCTTTCCTCCTGCAAAGGGGATTATTTTCTGATACTCACTGTGAAGATTGCTAGAGCACCTTGAAGTAAAACTCACGAAAGTGTGGG
The DNA here is from genome assembly GCF_048418805.1 of Vulpes vulpes. Taxonomy (NCBI): domain Eukaryota; kingdom Metazoa; phylum Chordata; class Mammalia; order Carnivora; family Canidae; genus Vulpes; species Vulpes vulpes. Next base: position 10,749,229 of record NC_132790.1, read on the forward strand.
AGACCCCTAAACTGGGTCTCCCTGGAGTTTTTAACCCTCGAAGTTGTCTATCATGAGCCTCCAGCAATTTGTCAATTATAGTTCAAATTTTCCCACATAAGCCCTGGTTCTCATGGAAGTTTCTGCTCATGGATTTTTGCCCCAGTAATGTGATTCTATATATCTACCTGTCTTTCTTTCCACTAGTTGGAGCAGTGATTTGCTATGTGACCTAATTTCTCTGATGGATCTCCAAAGAGGTGTTGATTTTTCAGTTTTTTTTTTCATCTTTTTAATTGTCATTAGAACACAGTGGCAACTTCTAAGCTCCTTAAATGCCAGACTGGAACCAGAAGCTGTCTACACATACATTTGGTTCTATTTATTATTTTATTTCTCCTTAGGATCATCAGGATAATGTTGATTAGAAGGGTAATAGTAGACATTTCTGTTTTATTTTTGAGCTTAGAAGAAAGCATTCAGTATTTCACCATGAATAATATTATTCACTGTGGGTGGTCTGATCAAAATAAGGAAGTGCTCGCCTATTCCTAGATTGCTAAAGTTCTTTTTTTTTTTAAAAAAAAAAAGCATGGATGGGTATGGAATGTTATAAGTGTTTTGTCTGCATCTATTGTAATGATCACGTAATTTTTCCACCTTTATTATAACATACATTATATTGATGTTTGAATCTTTTTTTTTTTTGATGTTTGAATCTTCTTTTTTTTTTTTTAAATTTTTATTTATTTATGATAGTCACAGAGAGAGAGAGAGAGAGGCAGAGACATAGGCAGAGGGAGAAGCAGGCTCCATGCACCCGGAGCCTGATGTGGGATTCGATCCCGGGTCTCCAGGATCGCGCCCTGGGCCAAAGGCAAGCGCCAAACCACTGCGCCACCCAGGGATCCCTGATGTTTGGATCTTTAAGCAACTTTGTATTCTTGGAATAATTTCCACTTGGCTTTTTTCTTGTTTTTTTAAAGATTTATTTATTTATTCATGAGAGACACAGAGAGACAGAGAGACAGAGACATAAGCAGAGGGAGAAGCAAGCTCTTCACAGGAGCCCGATGCAGGACTCGATCCCAAATCCTGGGATCATGACCTGAGCCAAAAGCAGCTGGCCAACCGCCGATCCACCCAGGCGTCTCGGCTTCTTTGTATATATTGTTGTAATAATTTGCTAATATTTTTTTATTTTGATTTTTTTTAATATTTAATTTTTTATTCATGAAACACACACACACACAGAGAGAGAGAGAGAGGCAGAGACACAGGCAGAGGGAGAAGCAGGCCCCACGCGGGGAGCCCAACATGGGACTTGATCCCAGGACTCCAGGATCATGCCCTGGGCCAAAGGCAGGCGCCAAACTCCTGAGCCACCCAGGGATCCCCTGTAGATTTCTCTTATGGTGTATTTGTCAAGGTTGAATTGGGAAGTATTTCCTCTTTTATTTTTTAATTAACTGAATAGTTTGTAAAATATTGATATTTCTTCCTTGAATATTTGGAAAAATTCGCCAGTGTGGCAGTCAGGTTCTAGAGTCACCTCTGTGGAGGGCTTTTAATTATAAACTCAATATCTCGGGATCCCTGGGTGGCTCAGCGTTTAGCACCTGCCTTCAGCCCAGGGCATGATCCTGGAGACCCGGAATCGAGTCCCACCTCAGGCTCCCTGCATGGACCCTGCTTCTTCCTCTGCCTCTCTCTCTCTCTCTCTCATGACTAAATAAATAAAATATTTAAAAATAAATAAATAAATAAATAAATAAATAACCCCATATCTTTAGCAAATATAAAACTATTTTGACTTTCGGGATGCCTGGGTGGCTCAGTGATTGAGTGTCTGCCTTTGGCTCCAGGCGTAATTCCTCGCTCCAAGATCAGATCCCACTTTGGGCTCCCTGTGAGGAGCCTGCTTCTCCCTCTGCTTGTGTCTCTGCCTCTCTCTCTCTCTCTGTCTCTCATGAATAAATAAATAAATCTTTTAAAAACCTATTTTGATTTTCTATTTTAATAAGTGTATTTTTCAGGAAATTTTTTATCCAAATTTTCAAATTCATTACAATAAGAATTACATTGGACTATAATTTTTTATGTCATTGACTTATGCTCTGAGATCTATTCATCATCATCCCTTTCAGGGGGTTTATTTGATGCATTTTTTCTAGATTCACCTGGAGCTTGGGTAATTAATTTTCAACTTTTCTGCTTTTGTAATATTTGCATTTAAAGTTTTAATAACTGCATTACTTGACATAAATTTTGAGATGTCAGATTTTTATTATAACTTGGTTCAAATATTTTGGTTCATAATTTTTGTTGCGTCATAGATTATTTAAGTGTATTGCTTAAATCCTGATTTAGGGATTTTATAGTTATCTTCCTATTACCTATTTCTATTTGATTCTCTTATGGTCAAAAACCATGCCTTCCATGATTTCAATTCTTTGACATTCTCTTAGACTTACTTTATCACTCAACATGTGGTCTATTTAAGTAATTTTCCATGGGCACTTGAATATTATGCAATTACTGGGTCTAGTGTTTGACATATGATACTTAATTAATGTGAGCTAATCATATTGTTCAAACAGAGACTTAATCTTCTAATATAAACAAGAGATTTTGATCAACTATGTAACAACTGTTTTAAAATTAGAAATCAAGATGCAAAAAAAAAAAAAAAAAAGAAATCAAGATGCACAAGACCATAATCTATGAGGGAAATAAAACAAAGTGAGCCCTACGATTATCCTGGCTTTCTATCTGGTGGCATTTACCAGACCCTGCTACAGGGAGAGCCAACCCAAGTACTGTATAACTGAACAGTCATCAGATTTTGGGGAAATTGTAGTGGGTATAATTTGCAGATGGAAGTCTGAGAGTGAAAGAAGCTACAGAGAGAAAACTTTAAAAATCTTCTCTGGGGTCCTTTTGAGTTTTTGGCTAAATTCTTAGCTGCACATAATAGAGTTTGTATATAAGAGGCTTGGCAAAGAATAGCCTTGGAAAGTAAAACTACTAAAATATAAAATTATTGGGAGACATTTAAGTTCTAACTTGCTACAGTGGAGTGTCCTCATTAAATACCCAGGGCATTCAGTGGAAATCCAGAAAAGCCATGCCTTTGGAATGAGAATAAATTATCCCTAGACTAAAAAGTACTCTAGGGGAACCTGGCTGGCTCAGTTGGAAGAGCATGTCTCTTGTTCTCAGGGTCATGAATTTGAGTTCCAGGATGTATGTAGAGATTATATAAACAAACAAACAAAGAAAAAAAGGTAGACCCATTGTAAAAAGCTTAAAAAGAAGGCTCTAGTTGATTAAGATGATCTATGACTAAATGGATATCCATAAGAAGAAAACTCAATCCAATCCTTTTGTTCTTTTTGGAGAAGAACAAATTCCAAACACTCAGAAATTTAATATATATATTGTCCAGTACGCAGAAAAAATACTAGACATATTAAAAAGTTAGACAACGTAAGCCTATAAGTATGAAAAAGAATCAGTCAATAGAAAGAGACCCACAAATTACAGAGATGATAGAATTAACAACGACAGTGACTTTAGCATATCTATTATAACCTGAAACCACAAATCTCCTAGAGGAAAATATAGGGAGTATCACTTTGACCTTAGGCATAGAAATATTTTTCTAGACATATCTCCTCAGGGAAGCTAAACAAAAGCAAAATTAAACTATTGGTACTACACCAAAATAAAAGCTTTTGTACAGTAAAGAAAACCATCAACAAAACAAAAAGGCAGCTTACTTAATGGAATAAGATATTTGCAAATGATATATCCAATAAGAGGCTAACACCCAAAATATATAAAGAACTTATACCACTCAACAGCAAAAACGTAAAAAAAAAAAAAAAATTCAATTAAAAATGAGAGAGGACCTCAATAGACACTTTCCCAAAGAAGACCAACAGACACATGATAAGATGCTCAACATCACTAATCATTAGGGAAATGTGAATCAAAATTACAATGAAATATCATCCTACACTTGTCACAGTGGCTGAAATCAAAATCAAGAAATACCAAGTGTTGGTGATGATCTGGAGAGAAAGGAACTCTCATGCACTGTCAGTAGAAATGCAAATTGGTAGAGCCACTGTGGGAAACAGCATGGAGTTTTCCTCAAAAAGTTTAAATAGAAATGCCACAATGCAGTAATTCCACTACTGTGTATTTACTCAAAGGAAAACACAATTCAAAAAGATATATCCACCCTTGTGTGTATTGCAGTTATTAATTATCTTAGCCAAGGTATGGAAGCAACTCAAGCATCCATCCATAGATGAATGGATAAAAAAGAAATCATATACATATATATTAGATCTCTATATATACAATAGAATATTACTGAGCCATGAAAACAAGTGAGATACTGCCATTTACAACAATGGATGTTGTTGGATCCAACAACTCTAGATCCAATGGATGTACCTAGAGGGCATAATGCTAAGTGAAATAAGTCAGTCAGAGAAAAACAAATACCATATGATTTCACTCATGTGGAATTTAGGAAACAGAATAAATGAGCAAAGAAAGAAAGAGACAAACAAAAAAATAGACTGTGGAACACAGAGAACAACTGCAGAATGCTAGAAGGGAGGTGGATAGGGAAAAGGGATAGAGGGGATTAAGAATACACTTCTCTTGATGAGCACTGAGAAATATATAGAATTGAATCATTATATATCTGAAAATGACTGTATGTTAATTATACTTCAATAAAAAAGCATTGCTATTATAAATATATTCAAGGATTTAAAGAAAAATATAAACATAATAGAGAAATTGAAACAATAAAAAAGAGCATATAGAAATTCAAGATGTGAAATATATAGGGCCTGAGATTTAAAAGTAAATACCTGATAAATGTAAATGCAAACAATTAACTGTAGATGGAAAGATTAGTAAAATAAAGACAAGGGCAATCAAAACCATCCAAACAGAAGTATGGGAAGAAAAAAGATGAACAAAGTCTCATAGTTTGTGAGAAATAATGTAATACCATATGTGAAATAGAGTCAAGATGTATGCATAACAGTGTGTGCATGTGTATATATTTGAAGAAATAATGGCTGAAAAAATTTCAAATTTGTCAGAAAATATAAACCTCCAGATTCGAGGATAAACACAAAGAAAAATGTATATCAAAGCACACCCAAATCAAATTACTGAAAACTTGAAATCTTACATGACCAAAGACACATTGTTTTTAGTGGTACAGAGAAATTATCCCTGACTTCACATTTGAAAAAATACAACTAAAAAATATTGCAATGGCATCTTTTGGAGTCCTAAGGGAAGAAAGAAAATTAACCTAGAATTCATTATTTAGGAAAAATATTGTTCAAAAATGAAGATGAAATCAAGATATTTCAGACACAAAAATGTTCAGAGAATTATTTGCCATAGAGTTTCACCACAGAAAAATGTAAGCAATTTTGTCAGGGCAAAGGAAAATGGAAATTTAGATTTTAAAAGATAAATGAGTAGTACTGGAAATGATTATCAAAAGGCAAAGATAAAAGACATTTGTAATTCTAATCATTTATTTATAATGAGAGTCATAGCAAAAACAATAACAATGTGTTGTGGAGTTTAAAACATAAAAGTAGGGATGCTTGGGTGGCTCGGGGGTTGAGTGCCTGCGTTAAGCCCAGGGCGTGATCCTGGAGTCTCAGGATAGAGTCCTGCATCAGGCTTCCTGCAAGTAGCCTGCTTCTCTCTCTGCCTATGTCTCTGCCTCTCTCTCTTTCTGTGTCTCTTACGAATAAATAAATACATTAAAAAAAATAAAACATAAAAGTAATATGTATGACAACAATAACGAAAGATGGAGGATATTTTTAAGTTTTTTACATTGCATTTGAAGTAGTATATTATTTGTTCATAGATTGTTGTAAGTAAGGATATATATTGAAAATCTTTTGCAAAGGATTTTTTAAGCTTTTATTTTAAAGTAATCTCCACACCCAACTTTGGGCTTGAACTTTCAACCCCAAGATTAAAAGTTGCCTGCTCTGCTGACTGAGTCAGCTAGGTGCCCCATATATCAAAAATCTTTGATCAGCTATTAAAATAATGAAACAAAGACATATAGGTAATCAATCAATAAAAAAGATAAATTCTAAGAAATTAAATAAAAGTCAGAAAAAAAAAGTCAGGGAAGGAGGACAAGAGGAACCAAATACAGATAAAAATATAGAAAAAATAGCAAGATGTCAAGTTTAATCTCTATTATCAATAATTACATTAAATGTAAATGGACTGATTGTAATAATTTTGAAAGGTAGAGATTGTTAGAATTTAAGAAGATTTAATTAATATATGACTATAAGAAATACTGTAAATATCAATATGTAAATAGATTAAAAGTAGAAGGGTGGGTAAAGATACACTATACAAATACTAGTGATAAGAAAGATGAAGTGGTAATAGTAATATAAAAGTACACTTAAGAAAAAGCAGTATTACAGAGATAAAAATATTTCATAATGCTTAAAGAGCCAACTCATGAAGGAGATATAAAATCCCTAAATATGTATGCATCTAATAACAGAAGTTCAAAATACATGAAGCAAAAGTTGACAGAACTGAAAGGAAAAAAAAGATATGTACAATGCAATTATTGTTGGCAATTTCAATAATCATCTTCCAGAATTTGAAAGGAAAATGAAACCAAACAAACAGAAAATCTAGACTTGAACAACCCTATCAATCAACCTAAGCTAATTGACATTGATAGAACACTATACTAAAACACTGCAGAATAATTTTATTCTTTTCAAATGAATATGGAACATCTCATAAGATAAAACATATATTGGACCATAAACCAAGTCAGAATAAATATAAAAAGATTGAAATTCTGTAGAGTATATTCTCTGACCACAATGGGAATAAACTACAATGGTAACAAAAGGAAATTTTTAAAATTCCCAAATATTTGGCAATTAAACCACATACTTCTAAATAAGCCATATACCAAAGAAGAAAAAAACAAAATTATAAAATATATTAAACTGAATGATAATGAAAACAAAACCTACCAAAATATGTGGGATGAAACTAAAACACTATTTCAAGGGAAATGTCATAGTTTTAAATATATATATATATATTTTTTTAAGATTATTTATTCATTTTAGAGAGAATGAGATTGAGAGTATAGGGGCCGGGGGAGGACAAGCAGGGAGAGGGAGAAAGAATCTAAACTTCCCATTGAGCACAGACCCCAACCATGGGGCTGGATCCTATGACTCTGAGGTTATGACCTGAGCTGAAATCTATAGTTGGATTGAGCCACCCAGGTGCCCCTAAATATATTAAAGTAAAAAAAGATTAAAATCGATTCAAGATAAATACAGGCGCAGCCTGGGCGGCTCAGCAGTTTAAGGTCCTGCCTTCAGCCCAGGGTGTGATCCTGGAGTCCGGGGATTGAGTCCCATGTCGGGCTCACTGTATGGAGCCTGCTTCTCCCTCTGCCTGTGTGTCTCTGCCTCTCTCTCTCTCCCTCCCTCTCTCTCTCTCTCTCTCTGTGCGCCTATCATGAATGAATAAATAAAATCTTAAAAGAAAAAATTAAATACAGTAAAAATCCAAGGTTTTTTGTTTGTTTGTTTGTTTTGGACAGGCAACCTGATTCTAAAATTTATATGGAAATGCAAAGGACCTAAAATAGCCAAAATAAATTTGAAATAGAAGAACAAATTTGGAAGACTTATTCTTTGTGATTTCAAGAGTTACTAGAAAGCTACAATAATCAAAACAGTTTGGTATGGTGCCAGGTTAATGAAATGATTGATAAAATAGAACAAAGAATCCAGAAATAGACCTATAAATGACTATCACTCCTCAAAATACACCTTGTGAAAATAAAAAGGCATGTAAACCAGATAAAAATATTTACAATACATATATCTGACAAAAGGTATGTATCAGATATACATAATAACTTAAATATATGTATATAATATGTAATATAAATACATGTATATATAATTTATATAGATATGTAGTTTATAAATATGTTTTATAAATTATTTTTCTAAATTAAGTACATAAATAAAATCTTAAAAAATTTAAGTCAGGCGCAAAACAGCCCTACTTTTAGAAGAAAGTCCATTTTCAGAGGGGAAAAAAGAGGCATATCAATAAAGACTTATGAATAAATTTCTATATTAGCTCAAAGTGGGCAAAACCTTCATGTCCATAAACAGATGAATGGATAAACAAATTGTGCATTTATACAATGGAAACCGATCCATTGACAAAAAGTACCCCGTTACTAACACATATTACAGTATGATTGAATCTCAAAAATTTTAATTTGTATCCAAAAGATTACCTACTGTATACTCTCATGCTTTTTTTATGAAATTCAAAAGTAGGCAAAACTATTCTGTAGTTATAGATATCAATTCAATGGTTGCTCAGGGCTAGGATTATGGATCAATGAAGGAGCACAGGATAACTATTTTGGAAATGTTCTACTATCTTCTTTGAAGTGACAGGTACATGAATGTATAATTAGACAAAATTCATAGAATTTACATTTAAAATGGTGGTCTTATTATATGTGTATATTAAGTTACATACAATATGATTAATTTTATTTTTATTTTTTAAATTTTTAAAAAGATTTCATTTATTCATGAGAGACACAGAAAGAGAGGCAGAGACACAGGCAGAGGGAGTAGCAGGCTGCATGCAGGATCCTGATGCAGGACTCAATCCCAGAATCCCAGGATCACGTCCTGAGCCAAAAGCAGATGCTCAATCACTGAGCCACCCAGGCATCCCAATATGATTAATTTTAAAAAACAAAGTAGTTCTATTGTTGTTTGACACACATATAAGAGTAATTTCTTTTAGTATATTAAGGAACTTATTTTATTTACTATGTACAGAGCTTTGCATTAAGCATTATGGAAGAACACAAAGTGGTATCAAATTTTTCTTGACCAAGAAGGAACTTAATATTTAGTTAAGCTAATGCAGTATAAACTTGATCATATATTTAATCATATGGTGGTAAAATGGATAAGTAACAGCAATGAGAGATACAGAAAAGAGTTGTAAAATTCAGAGTTAATGAGTTGATCCATGAAGAGAGTATAAAAAGCATAGTGTCTGACAGATAATATACGCTCAGCCAGTTTATTTTGCTTTTTGGAGAGAATTTCCAACACATAACTGAAGAGGTGGTATTTAATTATGTAGGCCCCACAGAATAGTAGAGTTTTTAGAAAGCAGCAAGAACTGGGGAGACATTCAGATAAGGAGGCTACCATGAGCAAAGGTAAAGTGAAAAAGCACAAGCTTTGTATGAAAGAGTGATGTATGTTTAGTGTACTCATTTGAACAGAATGAAAAGTTTCATACAGGAAAAATAATAGGAGGAGAATAACTAGGGCCAGAATATGGAGGGTCTTGAAAACTAATCTAAGAGGTATAACCTTATTTTAAATTTATTATTTATGAATTGCCTTTCCAGAAATAAAACAAATAAGAAAAGATATTTCATCAGAAAAAACTTATTTTGAAACTTCATTGTTTAACATTAAGTATAAAGTCACTTAACCAGAACAGTGAAACCATTTTGATGAACATAAAACTGAAATTGGGGCTTGCTGATGATCTTAGATGGGAGTTTTTTGTTGTGTTTTTGCTTTTGCTTTTGTTTTTGTTTTTGTTTTTTAACGAACCCCAGCTTCCACTTTATTTCTGCTGTATTTTCCTTGGGTTGCATCATGTTTAGAAAATCCTAATTTAGATAGCTAAAAAATTATAAATAGCAGTCCTACAATAAGTTTACTTAATTTTATTTATTTATTTATTCATTCATTCATTCATTCATTCATTTAGAGAGGTGGGGGAGGGGCAGGAGAAGGAGAGAGAGAGAGAGAGAATCCTCAAGCAGACTGCTTGCTGAGCACAGGGCCCAGCATGGAACATGATCTCACAACCCTGAGATCATGACCTGAGCCCAAATCAAAAGTTAGATGCTTAACCAACTGAGTCACCCAGGTGCCCCTATAACAGTTTAAAGTTTTACATATCTTTCAGTAAAGCAGAGGTTTATTTCAAGATTTCCATAATAAATGTTTTAACCTGGTAGTAGAAGTTAGTGGTTTCCAGTGTGTTGCCATTTGGAACATAACAGATTTGAGTAGGTATGACAGTTTTTGTTATGGTTTTCATGTTGTTTAGATTTTTTTTTTAAGTTGCAAATGGCAGAAACCCAACTCAAACTAGTTTAAGCAAAAACAGGATTCTGTTGGCTTACATAGCTCAGGAGCAGAATTTGACTTGGCTTTTTTAGATGTAAGTATGCTAACATGAGTAAAGATTTTGTTTATCTTATCTTCTGTCCTGTCTTTCTTTGTATTTTTGGTTTCATTTGTCTTTATTTCACACAGGCTCTTTCCATGTGTCAGAGAAGATGGGCATGACAATACCAGGCCCATATGCTTATAGTTACCCACCTGAGCTTAAGAGAACCTTTCTGTCTAGTTCCTGCAGAGAATTCTGATTGGGTCAAATTACTCTCTGTGTGGCTAGGAGAAGCAGGAGGAGGCAGGCGGTAGAGCATTATGATTGACAACTCCATCAGGATGATAGTGGTGTTCAGAAATATTTCCCCAAAGAAACCAAAAGAAGGAATATAGGACACAGAAGTTATTATTTCCACAGTCTAATACAGTTTCTAAACAGCAGCTAAATGAGTATTGAAAAAAAGTAAAAGTGAAACATTTGTAGAGCCCAAAGAACAGTGTCCCATGTTATATGGTTTGAGTACCTTAGCCTTTGGCATGGAGCTGGAGAATATAGGGAGGGTCATGAGAGGAGGTCATGATGAGTCATAATTTTACTAATATGGACAGCCATAGTTTCTAATGGAACATTTTTACTCATTAAAATTGTAGTAAATTTGAAGGTGTCTCAGGCAATGAGCTACCATGAAAAACCAAGGTCTCAGGCTGCACATTTACTTCTTATACATGAAGATAAAAACTAAGTTGGAAACAATTACTTGGGCAGCCCGGGTGTCTCAGAGGTTTGGCGCGGCCTTCAGCCCAGGGACCTGGGCTGATCCCAAAGACCTGGGATCGAGTCCCGCATCTGGCTCCCTGCATGGAGCTTGCTTCTCCCTCTGCCTGTGTCTCTGCTTCTCTCTGTGTGTCTCTCATGAATAAATAAATAAAATCCTTTAAAAAAAATAGAAAGCGATTACTTTTTAAGTTCAATAGTATTTTTAAGCAGCATCTTAACTATTCCCTAGTGGATGATATTCAGAAAAAGAAAGCTCTTCGTTCAAACCAAGACAAGGCATTAAGGAAAAGGCAATCTGAAGGAACAGGAAGACCCAGCATAACAGAGTGTGTGGGGGAGAACTGGCTGTTGAACACGACTTTTCACTGCAGTACCTTCAATTTTTAGTATCCCTCCCCAAGAAACTAGAGTGCTTCACTCTGTCTGAAAGAATTAATAATAGATACAATTATTCATTTTCTACAGTTGGATGCTGTGGTATTGAGACTATAAGACTGATGTTCAAATATGATTTAGTCATTTCAGTAAAATCAGCACCGAACTGGAGTCAAGGCTCTGTCACCATGTTTGACCTTGGGGAAGGCAAATGACTTCCTCATCTTGACTCTGTTTTCTGGTTTCTGCAAGGAGGATGTTGCTCTTACTGACCCCTGAAGTCTCTTTCAGCTACAGCAGTAGGCTGTGAGCCTCTGAATCACCTGCTGGATGTTTCCCTCTTTTTCTGTATTGACGCTGGTAGTAGTTGTAATTTGATGAATATGGGAGAGAAATTTGGTTTTGAGTGGTCCCTCTGATACTGTTCTAGGTGCTAAGCAACCTTGGAAAGCAGATGAAACATCTGCGTAGGACAATATGACTTCCATGAATGTATGTTAAGTGTCAATTTTAAGGGATTCCCATAAAAATTATCAAAGACTTCGGTACATAAAAACAGTGCAAAGAGAGAATATTACACCCAATGTGATGATGTCTGTATGTGTATTTCTGCCAGGTTTCAAGTGTGGATCTTTTTCTCCCTTATGAATATGCCAAAATCTTGTATCTAACAGTTCTAATGACATTTCCAAAGCTCCCACTGACACACATACATACATACACTCACAGTATATTATCTAGTAAAGTGGCTGTGGAATTAACATTTTTTCCTGGAAGGAAAATATCTGATTTAATGACCGAATCATTTTAAGGCAGCACAACAGAATTTCACAGGAACTAAATCTATTTCTTCACACCGATCATGCATGTTTTACTCAAGCATTGAGTCATTAGCATGTTTATAATGGTTCTAATTTAGCACAACATTTTCTGAATTTTATCCTTGAGTCATTTACAAATTGTTCATATTGAATAAACAAAGGAAACAGATTGCATTTTATACTTAGTAATTTATCTGAAAGAAGAGGGGAGGGTTAATTGTTTTAAAGTTTTGGTCTGTTTGGGGAAGTGAGCCTGCTTTTTCATTGCTAGGCATAAATGCCATTTCTCATATTTTCGAGGATGGGGGGGTGCTATGGAGGAGTAAAATGAAAAATTAGGACCAGGGCAAGATTGGCCACTCCCAGAGGGGAGTGTGGAGCAAAAGGGGAGCTGGCACGAGATTATCCAAAACAGTTGGTGCATTCCTTAATGATCAAGTGCTTGAGAAGTCCAGCTCTTCCTGGCAGCGCATCTGTGTTGATGTTTATATCATTGCCCTGCTGTATGGGAAAGGCATGCTTTCTCTTGCTGCTTGGCTAAAAATAGGATGGAATATAGCATTGTATGAGATATTTTAAGATAGCAAAAACATTTAAGAGGTTAAAGGTTTGGCTTTTGGATCAAAAAAGATCAGTGATATAACTCGTGTTTCTTGCAGACTGAATTTTATCTAGAGTTTGTCAGTGATTCGAACTCTGTTAGGCAAGTTATTCTAGGTTCATTTGGTGCAGTCTGAAAAACCCATTCTGCTGTCTTTTCTGTCAGCTTCCCAGCATGAAGAGCAGGCCTGAAAACAGCCTCTATTTATACCCCCTTGTTCGTATTTGGAAAATCAGTTGTTTCATTGGAGAGAGGGAGAGAGAGAGAAGGACAGCACGAGCAGTCGTCAGGGAGTGTGCTTTGTACGTTATAGTGACTTCAAAATAAAACTGGCACATTTTAGTGTCTAATTATTTTTAGTGAGCTTGGAGGGTTTTAATTAAAATTTAAGAGTGCTCTTCAAGCTCTCCAAGCTCCAATTTTATCCCACTGTATTGTGGAGCACTTGTCACTGTGGAAAAATGTACAGTAACTGGCATGTGTGTCTGTGTTTCCTAATGAAAAATGTGGGATGGATGATTAGCAGGAGTATAAATATATGTAGGCAGAACTAGTTGTAAACCAAGGTCAAAGGTACTTTTGATAAGCTATCATTTTTCTTGAATACATAGAAAATTTATTGCATTTGAAATTTATGATTCTTATGGTAAAAATAAAAGGAATTGATTTAATATTATCTTAAAAGCGTTAATAAAGCAGTAGGAAATCTGCATACTGGGGCAGCAGTCATGGTTTTTCTCACTCAAATATTTTAAAGTTATTTTTTATGTCATGTTTCTAATGTTTTACATTTATAACTTTATCACTTTGAGGCAAAAGGAAGAGTGTTTACTCACAGGTGAATTGTTTTAAAGTACCTGTGCATTAAAAAATTTTCCCATTATCCTTTTCTATTCCCCCATGCTTTAATTTTAGCAATGAGATATTTATTTACTCTCTTTGACACATTTGAAATTCCTTCACTTTCTGCAGAATAGGGGTTATTACTGCTGTGGCTTTTAAAACTAGGAATAATTTAAAATTGTCCCTGAAGTATTACGATGCAGGTTAGGAAATAAATATCTCACATACTCTCACTTCAATTTCTCTTGTTTAGTGAAATTAATTGTTAGCATGATAAAGCATTCTTAACTTACCTGGCCTGAAACCTAGATACTTAGGAAGCAGAAAAATTGCTCTGCAATCCATTATGCAGGATATTTATTAAAAATTATTTCTGAATTGTGTTTTACTTTTTTCTTTTTCTTGAAAAACTTAAATTGCAAAGGAAAATAGAAAAACCAAAAACTATGTGGCTGAGAATTGATTTTAACATGTCAAAATCTTTTACATCCTTGATAAAATATAAGCAAGAATTGAAGTCGAGCTCTCAGTTTTTGAGTCTTGATTTAATCATATTATTTACAAAAATTAGACAAGATAAATATAAAGTCCTGCATTTCACGGAATATGTATTGGTTTATGGGCACTAATTCTTTCAAAGTAAAATGAATTAATTTTGACATTTTCCACTTCTACACTGCAGTATTTTGGCCTACATTGATTTTTCATATATATATATTATGGTGACATTTAAAAAATTTTTCTAATGTGGTTCTTTCTCTTAATTTCCAAAAAATATGTAGTTCCTCTCCCATTTTTTTTGCTGAGGACAACTCAGTCAAACTAATAATATTTGAATAATCAAACAGTAAAATATGCTATATAATTGTTTCATGTTTTGAGAACTGTGGAACTAATGTAAGTGTATTAGTTGTTTTCAAGTCAATTGTATAAAACATTTTTCTGTATAAAATAATCTAAGAATACCTAGGTGATGTTCAGTACTTTTATTCCATTTGGAATCCTCCATGACTACTGATTTAATGCCCATCTGTGTGGTCTTGCTCTTCCCGTGTACCTAATACAAACTGGACTTCTTTACTTATTCTGACCTCTTTGGTTTTTGCATTTGTGTGTGATCAGAATGGGGTAAAGTATGAATTGTTTAATTATCTCTTTACAGATACTACTGTTAATGTAGTTGAAGGATGTGCCACATAGAGGATGAATACTTACTTTTAATTTGCACCCTTACCTGGATATTGTTTTGAGTAGGAAATTTGAAAATATCAATTTTCATTTACAACTTTATCTATTACATATTTCCTCATTCCAAGTCAGAAACCCCTCAGTGATGGCAGTAGTGCCCTTTACCTGTGTGGTACTCGTTAACAATCTGTATCTTTTGGTCCTTTTACCCTCATTTTACTTACTTTACATTATAGTATGAAGCATGATTAATACTAATTGTGGCGTGGCCTTTGACGTTTGGCAGTCAGATAATTAGGTGAGAGAACTAAGAGTTTTTCAAGAGACTTCCTGGGTTCTGAATCTTCCTGGAATCTCTTAGAATTGTGATTAAATTGATAAGGCTGTATGTAGTGATTTTCATTGACCTATAAAGGAAATCAGTGTTCATTATTAAAGATTTTTATGAGTTATAAATATAGACATGAAAAGGCTGCTTTATTTTTTCCCCTCAGTTTCTTCTACTGAAATGGGAACTCATATTAGGTAGATTAACTCAGCATTATGGTGAGGATTAATTTTTTAATAGGAATGTGAAATGCTTTGATGTTATTAACCATTTTATTAATGAGTAGCTTTTATGTGAAGCTGTGTCTGATTTATGTTTGAAGTATGTATTCCTGTTGTCCATACAGTTCTATTTTTCTCCCATGAAGCTTCAGCATTCTTTTCCTGGAGCTCTGAAAGATTTCAGGCCTATTTATAGAAACGAGAGACATATTTTCGCCTGTTTTACATTTAGTGTGTATCTAATCCTAGTTTATGAACTTGCTCTGAATTTGTGATCATTACTAGTAAATTGGGTTTTTGTCTTTTACTATTATAATATATATTCTCAACTCAAATTTGAACCAAACAAATTATGCTTTAGCATTTATATCAGTGATTATCAGCTTAGTGCAATATTACAAGGTGTATGAAAGGGTTAAAAAAAAGCACTAACAAAACTGAGTAGTATAGGAAGTTGAAGACATTTAGTTGATTATTCTTATCCATGATCTGATGTTCTATTGATCTCTCTCAGAAATTTAAACCCAAGTTGGGAAAAACTAATCTCTGTTAGGCATGGCTTTGAGGATTTACTTCTTAACTCCCAAACTTAGTGTTATCATTTTTATTACTTTAGCATAAAAACAAAGTACAGACAAAAAGTATAGTGTGTTTTTGAATCTAAAATAAAAGTAGCATAAGATACCATATTGGAAATTAAATGCAAACTGGTATATGCATATGCACACAGGTCCTTTTGGAAAGTCACTCAGAATCCAATTTTTAATCATGGTAGTAGATCACTTGTTGAAGCCTAAAAACATAATGACTAGGAAAGAATAGAAGGAAAGGAGGGGGGAAAGATAAAGGGAAGAAGGAAGGGAAGGGGCAGTGAGCTTGCACTTAATAGAATCAAGCTGACTTCTATTTAGACAGAACTTTAGCTTCTGCAATAGCGAGCCAGTATGGTTGGTGTTCTTCATCAGCCATTTCATTGACACTCTGATCTGGATTCCATCCGTTCCTTGATTGATTGATCATGTCACGGACAAATGTTAATTGTTTTCACCAATACATTCTAACGATGCAATGGTCTTCTCATCTCTTACTGGGGGCTCACTGTCTTTTTCTAAAGCTTATCTAGTTTCTACAACCCTTTAGATCCATCTTGACCTTACACCTCACTCTGAAAAATTCAAGGAGGATTTAGAAGTTGGAGGAAAAAAAATGAAAGGAAAAATGCTAAAGAGATAGGTACCCATATGGGAGAGGAAAGGCATTTGGAATTGAAGTAACTATTTTAAATATAATTTTAAAAAGAAGTTATCAGAATTTTGACACTTGGAATGTTAAAGTTTAATGGGAGTATGCTTTGCACTGAGGATTTAGTATTTAAATCTGCATTCCCTTTCGGAAACATGGCCTATTTGTTAAGATTTGAAACTTAAAAGATATATATAGTTGTGAGCAGTAGCTCTAGTTGCAAACCCATCTGAATAGAGGAAAAAAAACTCATTGAGAAAATTTTGCTAATTATTAGAACATTCTAAAATTTAAATTTCTGTAACCTTTATGAATCTTTATAGAAACAAGTATAATCACTCTCTATAATCTAGTATGCTGCTTAGATATGCAGTAGGGCAAATAGTGTTTAATTGAGTATTTTCTTTATAAGAATATATATCTCTTTCTATATAAGAGAAAAGGTTAAGTAGGTTTTATTACCGAGGGACAGAGAACATCTTGACTTTATTTTCTTTGAATTTTTCTCTAAATGGGTATTTTGGAAAAATTGCCATATGTTTATTTCTTTTCTTAAGGACTAAGTGGTTACACTTTAATTCTTTTTTTCTCTGTTGAAGATTTGTCTTTCTTCCTTGAATAGCACATGAATTTTGCTTAGACTCAAAAAAAAATCACCTGGATTCAAAGGAACAACATCTAAAGTTAAACGTATCATGGGAAAGAGCCCCCTTTTCTGTCCTATCAGTCTAAGAAATGATAAATGCTGACTGAATATTAATAGAATTATATTTATAATGTACCAAGATAAAATTATTGAACATTATCTTCTTTTTCCTGGGAATAATTTAAATAATGTGGTAAAAATAAATTTAGTTGTGGTATTTTATGATAGATACAGTAATATAATTGTCTGTATCCTAGGGTTAAAACAACAATGAAAAATAGCTTTGATCATTTTTAAATGAGAGAATTTCTCCATAAACTGGCTTTTTGGATTTGTAATATTTTAATACTTATAAAATACATATGTAATATTTTTAATACTTACTTTTTTACTCTAATAGATTCCTCCTGCATGGAAAAACTACTTTCAAAAGATTGGAAGGAAAAAATGGAAAGACTAAATACCAGTGAACTTCTTGGAGAAATTAAAGGTACAAAATACAAAATATCAAACATATCAGTGTAGAGAATGTTATTCTGTATAACGATATGCTCGCTGATCTCTGTACCCTAACATTAAATTCTTACCTCTAATATTTGTTCATATATGAGAGGGTAAATGTATAGTGTGCCCTTGAACTTTTATTCTTTATGTTTGCAAAATGAAATTTTTGCCTTCTCTTTTTATTAGTCTATAAACATATAAATTATAAGATTAATTGCTTAATTAATTTAATAGGAAGGTATGAAAAAGAAACAAATGTCAAAAGATGAAGAACAATTAAGTTAAAGATAATTTTAGTCTTTCCTCTTGAAATCATAATAATGGCATAATTTATGGATCCAAATCATTAATTTGAATTTCTCCTGGTCAAAGAAGGTCAAGGGTAGCACCTATAAAAAAGAGTTTCTAGACTGTGTTGTATACAATGGCTTATGGGTGGATTCTGAGGCTTGATTACCTTTCTTAAGTCCTGGCTCTGTCACCTTCTAACTGAGTGACCTTGGACAAGTCCCTGAACTTTTCTGTTTTGAATTCCTTGTATCTAAAGTAGGGGAGGAAGAGTTCCTACCTCACAGGCTCATTAAGAGGATTAATACAAGTAAAGTTTTTAGAACAATTCCTGGCACTTAGAAACCGCTCATGAGAGTAAATTGTTGCTGCTGTCTTCATTAGCATACCCGCAGGATCATAGGTTGATTAATCTCAAACAGATTTCATAGGATCTAACTTTTCATGACCTCTGACCCTGATGAGGATGAGCACCTTTAGTCCTGAAGATGTGTGATTGATGTTATTATTTCGAGTCAAGTTAAGAACCATTACAAAATTAAGTTTCCCTATCAGTCAGGAAGTTATTCTTCTTCCCCCACTTTCTCTTGTTGATGCTTTTGTGGAGCTAAAGTACTGTTTTACTGGTTTTGGTATCATGAATAGAATCAATGGCCATTAATTAATTCTGTTGGTTGTTTCATCAACAAAGAGGCATCACTCCGATTTGCTTTAACAATTTGGGAACTTAGATTAGTTTTCTGAGTTATCAAACAACTTCAGATGAATCTTCCTATTGGTCATGGATTACATCTCATTTAAGATAAACATCTGGCAATATCTATCCGGTGAAAATGTTATTTTTAATTTATTACAGAAAATTGCCTAGTGTTCAGGAATGTTTTGTCAATTCAAATGAAGACAAAAGGAAGTCCTCTCTTTTCCAGGGAGTAATTAATAATTTATTCCATTAACTAATACAGTATTAAAATTATGTGGAAATTGGATATTATTTTGCATTTCATGGCTTCTGTTCTGTACTCATAAAGGCCATTTGCTATTTTGGGGGGAAAAACTTAACTTATAACTGGCGGGTAGAAAGAAAGTCATTAGTGACATATTCTCTATCCAGCTGCAATAACATGTTGTGTGCTACTTTGCACGTCATTCTGTGTTTTCTATCCTTTCCAAAGTCATTGGTTTTACAACAGTGAGAACAGAAATGGTTTATGCAAAGGCAAGCTTTTGCCAGCATGAATGATGGGGGTCTTGCTTTTTCTTAGTAATGTGGAAGCTAACATTTTATTATGTTATGATTCAGCATCAACTTTTTATGCTTTGGGTTATCTTCTCCTTCTCAACCCCCTTTCCATATTTCTTTACTTTTCATTTTGATTATGAATTTACAATGCAAAAACTGTACTAGTTGACTTAGATAGTCAACTAAATCTTGAAAGCAAAAACACATGCAAAATTAGGTTTTTCAAATTCTTTAACTTTTTTTCTGGATTCTATATGTGATATGTGAACTTTCATTTGTGTGCTACTCTCAGTTTTATGAGCATAGGAGATAAGGATTTTTACTAAATTTTTCTTTTTTTTTTGGATTTTTACTAAATTTTTCATTGTGATTTACTCTATATAATTGTTTCTTTTTATATCCTAGACCTTTGTGTCACCATAACTGTTACACAGAAGACATACCAATAATATAATAAGAACGGAAAAAAATGTAGTTTAAATTATATTCAGATAGCTTGTTTCAACTACTGCTAAAACTCAACATGCATTTTTCATGTAGATGAGATCAGGCCAGTTATTATCCACCTAACTTAGTTACAATTATTCGGAAATTCTAAAGTGATTTAAATACTATTTGCAAGAAATACATACTATTGTGGGTTATCAGTATTTTATATCTCCAGCACTATTGCATTTTTAGTACCTCTTATTATTTTTCTCTCATTACAAAATATGTTATGAATGAGTTCACAACAAATTCCCTCATTACATATTTATTATAAAAATATAGAAATACAAAATAAAATAATTAATTAATGAATTCTAACTGTATTTTTTTGCCCTTTTCCATTTTAATTAATGCATGAGCATAGGAGATAAGATTCTTACTAAATTTTTCATTTTAACTTACTCTACATAATTGTTAATTTTTTTCCTTAAAATCAGAATCATCCTTTTATAATCTGTTCTTCTGACTTGATATATTATGAATTTCTCTGTGATTAAGTCATCCTAAATGCTATTTTTATTTACAGAAAGTATTGAACAAAGTGAAGTTCTCATAATTGAGACTTTTATTCAACATTTAAATAGTTTTTTATTATTTGTCTTTATAAAGAAAAATTTGAATATGCATAACTTTTTAATAATTTTTAGTATTAATTAGTGGTTATTTTCTTAGGATATTTTCCTAAAAAGTGAGACTCCTGTCAAAGCATGTGTTCTTTTTTAAAAAAAGTCTTGATTCATACTGCCAAACTGCCCCTGCAGAAAGGGTATAGTGTTCTGCTCTCACCAACAGTATCTGCAAGTATTCTCTTGCCCTCAATGACAAGTATTATTTCTTTAAAAATTTCTTGCCAGTTTTGATAGGGGAAAGTGATACACTACTGCGGATTTAATTTGAACTTCTTTAATTATTACTGAGAATGAAGCATTTGACATAAATTAACTTGCATTAAATGTCTCTTCCTTTGAGAATTGACTATTTATGTTGTTTGTCCATCTTTCCTTTAAAGGATTTGTCTAGTTCTTATGGTTTGGTGATACTCTCAGTGTATATTTTAATGGTATTAATCTTTATCTGTCATACATGTTACATTTTATCATTTTCTTTTATTTTACTGTTTTTACTGTCAAATCTTTCTCTCCCTTTTAGTGCTCTTTCATGTTCGGGGTTTGTTTAGAAAAGCTTCTCCCACTCTATTATATTTTATTCCAAATTTTTTACTATAGTTTTATTCATTTAACTCTTTAATTCCTCTTGAATACATTTTGATGTATAATTTCAACTAGAAATACAACTTAATTTTTTTTCTTAAACTGTTAACCAAATAACTGTATCATTTATTAAATAACCCATCTTATCTCTTCTAACTTGATAAAACATCTTTTATCATACTGATTGCATATTTGAAACCATTTCTCAGTTTTTAGTTCGAGCCTATTGATCTATCTAAACTTTTATTAATATTGTGCTATATTAATCACTATAGCTTTATAGTATCTTTGAAAAGTAAATATTGCAAGATCACATTAATAATTTTCTTTAAGGTGTCTGCATGCTTCTTTAAAGTTTATTTTAGGCTTACTTTAAGTATTAATTAAAATCTCAAAAAACTTTTTTGAAAGGTTATATTATATGTATGTGAAATTATAGGGTCAAGTGACATCTTTATAATTTTGAATCTTTTTATTTAAAATCATTTATCCTTTTATGTCATGCAACAATTTGTTTTTTAAATATAGATTCTGCATGTTTCTTTTGATGCTTTCTCTATAATGTTTAATATTTTTGCTTGCTCTTGTGGATGTGATATTCTCCATTCTGTTTCCCTTTTGTTACCACATTTAGGAATGCTAGTGAATTTTGCTGGTTCACTTTTAACTTTCCTCTTTCTTGAACTTACTAGCTCTAGTCATATTTCAGCTGATATGTTTTCTCTTTTATGGAAGTTATATGTCCCTTTTTTATCCCTTCTCATATTACACTGCCTAGAATATCAAGAATGATAATAAGTAATACACATGATGGCAAGTATTTTGTGCAGTTTTTAATTTATTGAATTGTTTTTAATATTTCACCACCAGGTATTAAGATATTTAAGATATTCTTTGTTAGTAAAAAAACATTCTAGTCATAGATTATTAGGAATTTCTATGAGAAATTCCATTTTATTTTATGGCATATCTTATTGATTTTTGTTTTACAAATTTACTGATGAAATAAACCCTGATTAGTCATGGTGTAGTCTTATTTTAATGTACTGAATAATTTAATTTGCTCATATTACAGTTGTTATTTTTGCATCTGTAATCATAAATGAGATTAGTTTGTGTTTTTCTTTATTTGTACTATCTTTGTTAATTTTTATTTTTATTTTTTTTTATTCTTTTTTTTCTGGTCTTTGTTAATTTTTAATACCAGAGTTTGTGGTTGAACTAGAAAGCTTTCCCTCCTTTTTTAGGCTATGTATTGACTAGATAGCATGAGAATTTCTTATTCCTTGAAATTCTGAAAGAATATGCTTATAAAACATCTAGGACTAGAGTTTTCTTTGGAAATAATTGTTTTTTTTTCTACATTTTCTATTTCTCTTTAAGTCAGTTTTTCCAGGAAAAAAATTTCCTAGAAAATTGTAAGTTTCACTGAGACTTTCAAATACATTAGTTTTGGTATAAAATGCAAGATCACTTATTTTAAGTTTTTATTTGCTGTTTTGTACTCCATTTTAAATTTTGCATATTTGTGTTCTGTCCCTTTTGCCCCTCAATTTTACTTGCCAGTAGTTTTTCTATTTATCTTTCCTCCCAACACCCTAGTAAGTATCCAGTTTTTAGATTTATTTCTCAATTCTACTGCTTTTCAGAATGCCAACTACTTCATCTTGGTTTTACCTATATTATCTCTCCTTAGCTTTTTCCTTATCCTTTTTCTTTTTGTTTGTTTCTGATACCCTCTAAGTTCCTAAACTGAATACTTCATTTTAAATATTGTTTCTTTAATAATAAAGGTACTTTTGGCCATGAATATATTTGTAGAAGTAGCTTTATGCATCCCATAAATTTGAGCTTTTAGAATTCTCATAGTCATTATTTTCTCTTATATTTATTCTTAACTTTACATCTTTTGTATTCAAGAGTGGAATACAGCTCAGGAAGGAAGGAAACATAACTTTTATTATTACTACTTAAAAATTCTATGGTGGTTAGGTGCCCAATGGAAATTTAAGTGTTGGCAGTAGGATGGTTAAGAACAGTATTAAAAAATGAATCTTAAATCTAGTGAGTTTAAGATGACCACATATTTAGAAGCAATACAGTAATAATCTTCCCAGAGTCTACTTTAAAAAAAACAGACTGCTGGGGCATCTGGGTGGCTGTCAGTTCAGTGTTTAACTCTTGATTTCAGCTCTGGTCATGACCTAGGGATTGTGGGATCAAGTCCCACTTTGGGCTCCACGCTCAGCATGGAGTCTGTTCTTCTTCCTCTGTTCCTTCCCTTGCTCATACTCTCTGTCTCAAATAAATAAATAAAATATTTTTTAAAAGTGGATTCAAAATTAGAATCTTACTGTCTAAATGAAGCAAAGCAATATTTGAAACCTTTAAATAGGAGTTGGAATATTGCTCAAGTTTGAGAAATGCTGAATCATAGATTTTCAATGGGTCTATCTCTAGGTCTTGTCTAATATTTTTAAAAAGAAAATCGCATCCCTAACCCACCACCATATTTTCATAAGTAGGCTCCTTTCCAGTAGCAGAATTAATTGAAGATAGAATGCTATAAATGGCATAAATTTAATAGCAGTAATCTCAAAGCAATGTTCAAACCAGGTTAATGTCATCACAAATATTCCTAAGTAACTATTATTAAGAACTTAAATGAAATATAAAGTGATTAGAATTTTGCTTTGGTCTGGTTGTATCTGAAGTATTGTGTCCTAATTGGGGTGCCATATTTTCAAGGGATCTATTTTCAAATTAGAATTTGTCAAAAGTTGCTGCAATGGTGAAAAGTCTCGAGCATTTAATGTGACTGGTAATTAAAGATCTAGGGAAGTTTGACCTACTGTAAGTTGGTTGGTTGAAGTTTTGTTGAGGAGAGGAGATTAAGGTTTGTTTTGGGTTTTAGGGGGTTAGGAAATAGGGAAATTATTCTCAATGCCAGTGCCAGGAACTTAGGAACAATGAATGTCTCTATCTGACATGAGATGGTTAGACTGCATTAACAGAGAATACCTCAGATATACTAGGTGTTCAAGAAATATTTGTTGAATGAATGGATGAATTAATAAAATAACATCTGGAAATTGTGCTGTGGAAAATTTTAAATGGAGATGTTACAGAGGATATTAGAGGGTATTCCTGCTCTGGTGGAATGTTATCTTCATGACCTCCTAAGGCTTCCTCAAAAGTAGTACCAGTGTTTACTATATTTTCTTAGTTATAAGACTAATCTTCAAAACATTATTTTCTGTCAAGAAGTAATTAATAAGTATTTTTGTAAGATGCTTTGTTGTTTACAAAGTAAAAAAGGTACTAAAACATCTATATTACTTTATTTGATCCTTTTATAATAGCCTATTGAGGAAAATATTATTATATTGATTTTACATATGAGTAAAATGAGACTGAGAAAAATTAAGTGGCTTGTGTGGGGTCAGTCAAGAGTTGTGGATGCAGGTTTTGAGTCCTGCCTCCTCTGTTTAATGCATTACAGACTAATTCTCAAATTCCTCAGAATATTATACTTCTGCAGTGGGGTAAGGGAAATATAGACTCTGGGTTGTTCCTCTCTCCCACAATATACAACCCCAAAACAGTTCCCCTTTTACCCTTTTCTATAAAGGTGAAGCAGTATCGCAAAGCAGGAAGGGGTCTAGGTAATACAGTTTCTCTATATAGAAGCTTTTATCTTGGTCTATACTTGAATGTGAGAGAGGGAGAATCATATGGTAGAAGGTAAAACTGAATTACTAATAGAGTCCATAACCCATTTGTATGTATGTTTGAGTTGTACCAAAGAAGTGAGGATGCCCAGACTGGTATGGTCAAGAAACATTTCTAAATGCAATTGTGACATACCAAATGAAATCTAGAGCATTAGGGAATCAGCCTCTGCCTCCACGGATAAGCCTAATCTTCTGTGGTTTATGTAAGAGAATCTTAGCCAGCTTCCCTGTTTTGCACACATGCCCCTCTATGCTGTGGCTGGCATCTCCTTGGTGTGAAGGCGCCTCCCTGGGCAGTGTGCCAGAGAAACAGTAATGCTGGTTGTTTGAGTTAGCACAAACTGTTTGTGCTTGTGTTTGTCAAACACACAGATGATATGAGAGACAAAAAATAATTATGTGATATGAACCAAATAAGGAAAATAGTGTTTTCCTTCCTTGGTCATTTATGATTAATCATTGCAATATTTACATTTAGGGATTAAGGTAGATGTGCTTGTAGGTACACTCTGCAGCAGCTTAGAAAAGTGCCAGTCTCTTTCTGGTAGGAAAAATGTTGATTAGGAAAATGCTTTTAAGTGGAAAGTTCTACAAATAATTCCCATTGTTTTTCAAAGCCACTATTGAGAAACAATTGCTTATTACAGTTATTCAACTAATATGTCTAAGTTTGCTCTAGAGCCCAAATGCTCTTGCCATACTTTACTATTCAAGGTTTTAAGCATTACTCCTTGTTACTTCATTAGGGTTGTTAGTAAGAGATGTACAATTAGGAACTGTGTTGCATCAAATAGTACAAGCATAGTACAGTTGTGGTTGGTGCAAATACTGAATTAAAAATGTGAATTTATTATAATATTGCCTCTGTGTGCCAATGAGAGCCTGGTTTCATTTTTAGTTTTGATTACAAACATAAATCTCTGGAAGACAGCACAGGAACACAAAAGTCATGTTTTTGTTTTTGTGTTTTTGTTTTTGTTTCCAGTGCATGGTAGATCTTTGAAGATCAAATAGTATAGGTTATTCTTGAAGTAACAGTAAGCAATGCTGTTATCACCAAAGAGCCAGAATGGATCTAACAGCATTCCCATAGAATCAATGTTCCGCATCCCAAATTACTATCTTAAATGCCAATGCTCTTTCTAGTTTGTTCACTTTTCTAGTAAGGGCCCAAACCATATCTAAGTACTCTGTACTCATTCCATATGTTGCCCTTTCCACAGAAAACTCTGTTTTTTAGGGAGAGTGATTCAGTTACTTGTGTTTTGGGTTGTAGGTAGTCGCAGAAGGACCAAAGTGGTTTTTCAAGAGCTATGACTGTATGCTTTACATATTCATTTATAAATGAATTTTTCTTGAATTTCCATTTATAAACTTAAAGCAATTTCATCTGAGGGAATTTAAATAAAATCTGGAAGTGTTTAGAGGCGAATCATCTGCCACTTTTCAACTTTAATAAAGTCAGCAAAGCTCACATACATAATGTTTCTTGCTGCCTCATAGGAAAAAAGGTTGAAACAATAATCTATCAATGTATAGATTTCATGTAGTTGGAAAATTTTAAATTCTTTTTTTTAAGATTTTATTTATTTATTCATGAGAGACACAGAAAGAGAAGCAAAGACACAGGCAGAGGGAGAAGCAGGCTCCATGCAGGGAGCCTGATGTGGGACTCAATCCCAGGACTGCAGGATCATGCCCTGGGCTGAAGGCAGGCGCCAAACCACTGAGCCACCCAGGAATCCCCTAAATTGTTATTTCTAAGACAAATGCTATATTGCTCTAGAGACCAGTTTGTGAAAGGGACTGGGAGCACATGTAATTTTCTTCACTTTCCTGTTTGTATGGAATAATGTGGTACAGTGTCACTATTTTCTGTATAAATCTTTATAATTATAGAACTTCAGATTAATATCTAGAATCATAGAATCTTGAAAGATTAGAACTGAAGAACCTTTGCATATTATGAAATCAAACCTTTTATTTTTCATGTAGGGATCCCAATATCCAGAAAAGAAAAGTTACCACTTTCAACTGTTAATTACTAAGGTGGAAATTTTATGTTCCCCCAGAATAGCATGCTTATCTCATTTCACATAGACTTTTGGTTGTGTTGTAATCAATAGTGAGTTATTATTTCTGAACCCATGAACTCCTTTTACTAGTAGTGAATACATATCACAGCTAGTTTTATAGATATATGCGTTACAACAGCAATACCCATAGTTTTTAAAATTATACTTTGCATGAATGTAAACATTTCAAAGCTTTCCTTTGTACTCTGTTATAAACATCTTTTACTTCTTTTGAAGTCTGTGTGATATACATACAAGCAATTAAAACCTCTCCCCTCTTGGGTTTGGAGACACAAGGTCTTCTTAATTAAAATCCAAACAAAAGCTACTGGTAAAAATTAATACTATATGATTAAGGCCTAAAGTATTGTGATACAGTAGAATCACTGTTAACTGTTGGGATTAAAAGAAATCAATATGTTGGGGAAAAGATCAGTTGGATCTAATTAGTGAAATCAACGTTTACATAAAAGAAAATGCTGAAATTTAGTAACAAATTCTGGTTATAAATATAACCCTGGATAAAGTTGTTCTTTGTTATTATCACATTGACCACATCATCATGTCTTAAATTCATTGAATAAAAATCTAAAACTTTTTTGGTAGATATTATAATTAAAAACATAGAACTTTACTTTAAAATCATCTAGTTTAAAAATTTCAGTTTTATAAATGTTCTATATAAAAATAGTCAACAATTACAAAGCATTTCTATTGATTCCATCCTAAAATGCTAATTTTAGCAATAACTACAGTCTGGAGTGGGAAAGGAGGCAAAAGTGGTTAGAAATAAAAAAGATCCAAAGTATTTTTACACAATTATGATTACATTAAATATGTATTAGTCTATTTGGTGACATACCGAAATAAAAGAGAATACATTTTGATATAATTCAAAAACAAGACATTTCACTTTTTTCTTCCTGATTGCTGTGATGAAAATAAACATTATAACCAGCATGGAGAAGCAAAACTATTACTAATTGCAGCCTAGATTTTAAGTAAAATGAAGGTCATTAGCAATTTCCTGGAAGCCATTCAGATTGCTTACCAGGAAATGGTAGCTAGCAGGACATCTGTAATCCTCCTGTGTGGAATTAGTGAAAACATACTAAAGCTTTAATGATGTGTGTTAGACTTTGGCTTATGGTGGAACCTTTCTCTATCAACCTAGCTCATATTTCATTGAATACAAACGATTTTTTTTTCAGTATTAGAGTACAAACCCTGAATTGAAAATGGCCTTTAATATCCAACCACAAATACATACCTTAATACACACCTGTAGATTGGGGTATGGTTCATAGCAGAATGAGAGATGACAGGGTAACGGAAAAACAGTAGGAATCTGGAAGTGAAATGTGTTTGGGCAAATTGAAAGAAATTTCTTCTATAACTTGGAATGCTGATTTCACAACATTTTGAATGGTGAATTTAGTCCCATTTTTAGTAGCATCTTCTAATCTCAATGAAGAGATAAGCAAAGCTGACTATCAAGTGAAAATACCTTACAGGACATAAATTTAAGTCTGACTGACTCTGCATTGTTGTAGGAGAAATGGGGTCACTGATCCAGAGACTTCTGGCATAGCATCTCCATGTTACCTGAATAATTGGTTGTCCTAATAAGGGTAACATGTCTAGAGCTATCAAGAGTGACAAAATAAAGCCAAGGAGAGTATTTATACACTCCAGCTTGTGTGGAAAATTATATATACACAGAAAACTGCTGGAAGGATATTTAATAATTAAACTGTTAACAGTGGTTGACTATGAAGTAAAAAAATAAAAAGTATGAGACAGGCTGATTGTTAAGCTTGTACTGTATAGTTTTTACTGTAGTTTGTTTTTTTTTAAAAGCCATGTATATGCATTAGTTTTCAATACAAAAGACTTTTTTTATAAAAAGACTGCAGTCTTCAATGAAAATGAAAGGATTTTTTCTTTATTTGTATAAGAGAATATGGATAATACTGCTTACCTGGCTTTAGATTTTGTTGAGAAGATTAGAGAGAAAATGTGTAGTATTTCACATATTATAGAGTAGGGATCCACAAGTATTATAGGTAGGCAACAACACTTGGCAGAGTTAAAGCACTTGAAATAATAAATATTTACTGATGAAATGATAAACTGAGTCCTCAAACTTTTTGATCTCAGAAGTCTTAAAGTGTATGGAAAATTCTAAAATTCTTTTGCTTATGTGGTATATCTATTAATAC
Organism: Vulpes vulpes; assembly: GCF_048418805.1. NCBI lineage: Eukaryota > Metazoa > Chordata > Mammalia > Carnivora > Canidae > Vulpes > Vulpes vulpes. The sequence continues at coordinate 10,778,324 of NC_132790.1, forward strand.
TTAATTGCGTTAGAAATTAAACCTGAGAAATTAAAAATATTTAATTCACTTAAAAGTTATAAAATAAAGGGGCGACTGGGTGGCTCAGGTGGTTGAGCATTTGCCTTCAGCTCAGGTCATGATCCTGGGATCCAGACCCACAGTTGGGCTCCCTCCTCAGTGGGGGGTCTGCTTCTCCGTTTCCCACTCTGCCCCTTCCCCCAACTCATGTTCTTTCCCTCTCTCTCTCTTTCACTAATAAATTAAGAAAAAAAACTTTTAAAAAGTTGTAAAATTAAGTCTGCTACATATTAAGATAAAAATTTACTTTTATGAAGAATAACTATATTTCCTAAAGAAAAAGTAATTTAATGAGAAGGATGGCATTCTTTTACATTTTTGCAAATCTCTTTAATGTATGGTTTAATACAAGATAGCCAGACTCTCCCATATCTTTTGCATTCAATCCGTTTGATATGTTTTGATTGAAGTATATGAAGAAAAGCTATCCTAATATTGCTATGTAGTTGACAAAGGGAAAAGTGTCTTGCAGCCTTTTCAGATAGTTGTGAATATTCTTTGATACTACATCAGATTTCACAGGTGGTAGTTTCTTAAAGGTTAGGTCCAATGTAGGATTCCAAATCATATCAATGAACTTTTAATACTTTTACATTAAAAGTTATTAAAATCCATTAAAATCCATTGGTCCAATTTGAACTTTGAATCATTTGTTCCATGCATGATTTTGTACTGGCATGCACTGGTCTTTTAGATTATATTGTTTCACTGAGTTATGCATCTCTTCCTTAGGTTGGCATATTCCATCAGATAGTATCAAAAAATCACATTCATCAATATTTCCCTTAATCTTATTAGAAATTTTTTTAAGTATTTGAAAACTGTCATGTTAATGATGGTAGACAGAAATTTTCCAAAAATCTATTTTTCCCTTGAAAGTTCAAATTATATTATTTTAACTAACACTATCAGTTACTTTTTTTATAAATTTATTTTTTATTGGTGTTCAATTTGCCAACATATAGAATAACACCCAGTGCTCATCCCATCAAGTGCCCCCCTCAGTGCCCATCACACAGTCACCCTATCAGTTACTTTTTGAAGTGAGAGGCTCACTTTCTAAATAATAAAGTACAAATAAGGGTATTTTGTCTTGTTCTTTTAAATAAAATTGGATTTCTATGCAAAAAGCCATGAAAAATTTCAAGTTGCAACTCAAACAGTAGCACAAGTGATTTTCATTGAGACAACTAGTATACTTAGATAATAATAAGTGGTCATCACACAGAATATTAAGAGCTTTTTAAAAAACTCTATAATCAGGAGTCTTCTAACTCAAGATCAAGAGTTGCATGCTCTACTGACTAAGCCAGCCAGGTGCCCCTCATCACACAGAATATTAAAAATATGTGCACTTATGGGGCACCTGGTTGGCTCATTCGGAGGAGCATGCAACTCTTGATTTTGGGGTTGTGAGTTTAAGCCCCACATTGGGTGTAGAGATTACTTAAATAAATAGATAAATAGGGACACCTGGATGGCTCAGCAGTTTAGCGCCTGCCTTCAGCCCAAGGCATGATCCTGGAGTTCCAGGACTGAGTCCCGCATCGGGCTCCCTGCATGGAGTCTGCTTCTCCCTCTGCTTGTGTCTCTGCCTCTCTCTGTGTTCTCATGAATAAATAAATGAAATCTTTAAAAATAAATAAATATATAAATAAACTTAAAAAAGAACTTAAAAATATGTGTACTTTAAAGTCATTATTTAATATAATTGTTTCATCAAAGAAATTCTTAATTGAAACAGAATTTTTTGTTTTACTACAACTGTGATGGTGAAGAATACAATGACTACTAGTAGAGTTAGGTGCCTTTAATTCAGGTGTTTAAAGGAGGGGACCAGGTGTTTTAACCCACTATTTCATTTGCATTGTCAGTGCACATGTCAGCACTGTAACATGCAACTAATGCCTTATTATTATTATTAAAACAATATTGACCTCAGGGAGACCTTGGAGAGTTCTCTGGGACTCCAATGTGTTCATAAACCACACTTTGAGAACCACTGGACTAGAACCTTAAATTACATACATACATACATACATACATACTTAAATAATCAATTTATTAGTAATAACTACAAAGCAAATCCATTATATTTAAGAATTCAAAGATTCTATGAAGACTCTGAATGAAGTTACTGGCTTAAAGAAGTTGCATTCTTCCCTGGAATAGGAATTGTGGTATATTAAACATGAGGTGTAGAGTTGATCAGATGTGGGTTTGAATCATGGTATAAATTGGACAATTTATTTAACATTTTACTCTCATCTTTCTAACCTTCAAAGTGAAAAAAAACATACATGCACTTCAGGATTATTGTCAGTGTTTGTAAAATGACTAACAGAATAAGTCTTTTGTAAATAGTAGTTTGCCAGTAGGAATAGGGAATAAGAGTAGCTATGTGCTGCCCGTAGGGGCCTGAAACCATTTAGTACTTCTTGTAGCACAAATTATTTCATAGGAAATGATTACATATGTATAAGTTGAGAGGAAGTTCTAGTACTCCAAGAGATCAGTGTTATTACCCATGTCAAATTTACAGTCTAGTCTATGTCCCCAGTGTTGGCTTAACCAAAAAATGATAACCACTTTACTAAGAATTAGCTTACATTTTTCAGGTAAGCTAGGCCTTTATTTCACTTCAGTCTTCTTTTTTTTTTTTTTTGAATAAATGTAAAAAGTTTAAAAGTATACATTTGTGACAACATTTATATACAGTGGAGTCTTGGAAAAAAAATACATGGGATAGTAATAATATCATTGCTGTTTATAGGCCCAGGAATGCTCTGCTTCTGGCATCCTAGGTGCCAGGGTATACCATGGGTATTTCTTTGCTGTAGAGTCAGTTCTTGACCAAATTCTTATGGGATATATATGTCACATTAAGAGCTGGCCCATACTACTAGACCTCCCACACACTTACTATTTAAGTCATTTGTCTGAATTAAAAAAAAAAAAAATCTAAGGCTAACCACTTAATAAAATGTGTGTATTTTCATCCAAATGGTGTTTTCATGAATAAGACCCTTGAAATAGGCATAAATTGTACATTATTCTCTACATTTTTAAATGTGTTGCTACTGTTGGTAATTACCACTGAGTGCATATTTAATGCACTGAGGAAATTTGATGCAATTATTCCGTTTATTTGTGATTCCCCTTCAATCCAAATGTCTGCATTAAACTATTGAAAAAGAAAACTACAGAGAATTTAGGTCATTTAAAAAATGCACACATTTTCTGAACTCTGCTTATAAACTTGTATTGCACTAACCAAAATAAAATTAAAATGAGCCAGCATTATAAGAGATAGGGTTCAAAAGTTTAGGTAATTTTGAATAAAATTACCTTTTAAGTATAACCTTAAAGACTCTGGGCCAATTGCTTCTTACAGAAGTCAATAAGAGATGGGTATAACTGAGCTCAAAATTCAGCTTGTTTAACTTAAGACAAATTCTTTTTTCCTCCAGCCTCTTTTCAGTACTTAAGAGCTGATTACACCTGGAAATGAATTGAATAGACCTAAGTTGGTAGCTCTTAAAAGTCTTCACAAAATGGTAGAATCCACAGAGGGAAAGTCTGTCTTTTCCACGAGTGCCAGGCCTTTTTTAAAGCTCAGAGAATTGTGTCCTGAAAAAGATCTGTAATGCTGAAAGAGTCTGAAAATAAGAAGAGTGCAAAGAGGGGTGCAGCTTTTGTAGGCCCACTTTTTATCTTCTTCTTTGATCACCAGCTGGTAAGAAAAATGAACACATTTCTCAGAAATGATTCAATATCATTAAAAAAATGGTTTGGCTGGGAATAGAGTAAGACAGAAGGACATAGGTATTAAGTGGGAAGAAGGAACTCCATATCCATTTTGTGCGGTAGACATCATCTGGGTTCCCTTTAAAGTTAATACGCAACTATTCATTGTGCATGTTTTAATAATATTCTTAAACATCTCTCTAGGGCTAAGGAAGAGATGAGATTTAAAATGAGATCTATCCCATGGCTTTAAAAATATGTTTCTTCATGTAATAGTAATGAGAGACCTGTGTTCTTATGCTTAAAGTTAAGAGTTACATTCCTATTAACATTTGTTTAACTAGGCTTCCATCACAACAGGTGCACAATTATTTTTATGAGTAAAATATTATCAGCCTTCAAAATTAGCCAGGGCAAAATGCAAGTTGTCTGATTAAATAATCAGAGCTGATACTTAAAATACATTTGATTTCCACAGGAATTTTAAAATGCAAAGTCCCAGTCTCTTATTCTGATATGTTGAGGGAGTTGCAATTGTTTGTAGTATGTAAGTTGTAGCTTATACTGTAACTAGTTTGATACATTTCACATAATTCAGTTGACATTATGAGACAAACTACTAAAAATATAATAATAGTTTATTGCTTCTAGCCTAACATTTTAATCTACCAATAAAATAGTATTCTGCTTCATATTAAATCAATAAAAAAGAAGTCACTTTTTCTTTGAAGATTTTTTAAGCTCAATTAAAAGTCACATAAAGCTTAAAAAGTTAAAAATCCATGGTATTCTTATTTAAATTTAATGTGTGGAGGGTTAAAAAATACAAATATAAATTTCAGAATAATAGTGTATAAGTCATATACATGAAAATTACTGAGTATTTTGGGGAACAACACTCCCAAATGGTAAAAATTGAGCAATCAAACAAATGAAAAAAAAAATGAACAAAAGCAAACAAAACCAAGTGCAGGAACCCTACACACACACATACACACACACACACACGCACGCACACACACACACATATGCACACATGCACGCGCCCCTGTGCACTAAATAGGAATCTTCTCTAGGAGGCACCTTCACTGTGGTTAAGAAGTGCTACAACAGTGCAGCTGTTAGAAACCAATTACAGGCAGGTAACTGTTTGTTTTCAAATCTAAATCTGTTTGTCAATCAGAAGAATGCAATGAGTCAGAAAGGGGATCTCAAATACAAACCACAGGGTAAGTCAGAGCACCTGGAATGGGTCCAAGCCACAAGAATTAGGGAAGGAGTATAGATGGAATCAAAACCATACATGTGCACATGGCTCCTGTCTTTGACCAACTTTTCAAATAGACTCAGAAGCAGACATTATTGAAGAAAAATGTCAGTTTTCTATTGAGAGCAATCTGATTTTAAGATTTGTTAGAAATGTGGTTATTTATGGAACAGTGATTGTAGGAGACATCTAAAGATATTTACAGTGAAAGACCTTTGTAAAATTGGCTCATAATCATCCTTTTAAAATGAAGATTTAAACTTCTTTTTTAATTTCAAAGAATATATATACATACATATGTATATATGTGTGTTTATACACACACACACACACACACACACACACACACACACCGTATTATAAGCAGGTAGGTTTTTACTACTTGGAAACGCATCTATGGCACATTCCAGCTAATATAGTTATTAATGAAAAACTTTAGTTTTATCTGGACCCAAGAATACTTTTTACTCAAGTTAGTAAAACCACCTCTACTTTTTAAATATGCAGCTGTTGTGCTTGGGTTGCAAGATTTCAAGAGACAGTGAAGGATACAAAGAGTGCTTTACATAAATCTACATGGCTAGAAGTTTTTCCATGCTGAAATGTGGGAAAACCTACTGAGAACCTAAAGTTTAAGTTGGTAACATCAAGGGAGCATAAATAGAAGTTTATTAAGAAAGCTAAAGAAAATGAAATGGGCACAACCATTCTGTGGTTTTACTTAAACACAGGCTTTCATATCCATTGAGAGTCCTGGATTTCTTGTTGACTGGTTACTGAAAGGAGCTCTTTTATTTTTCCAGCCATAGTTTAGTGCCAGTAGGCATTTGCCTTGAAGCATGATGGCCCTTCTGTAATCTCCATGGTTGATTGTGTATTTCTCAGCCATGACTATCACAGTTTAGGGTTGCTGTCCCAGATGGATGCTGAAAAGCATTTTACTGGAGTAATTGTTACTTATCCTGGTCTTCCTTTTTGCGTATTATTCAGTGTTGGTGTCAGGAAGAAGAGGAGGGGATCACCACTACTGGATATGGTGCTCTCTCTACCAGGACCATCTTTTAAATATTTACAAAGGCTTGTCTGAGTGGAATCAGAATTAATGACCAAGAAACAAATGAGTAAGAAGTGATGAATGAGATGAATTGAAATACTGGACAAAACTAGTTGTGATTTTTTTCAATTGAAAGAAGAGTTTACTTAAGATTGCAAGAATGACTCTGAGGAGATTTTCTGTATTGTATTTCATAAAGAAAACTAGAAGTAGGAACAGAAAAAAAAATTCCTTTTTGCCTTCATGTTGAATTTATTGTGGTTGACACCGACAGAAACTTTCTTACTAACCAGGGAGGGATTTCTAGAATTCATCTCATCCATCCCTCTGCTTTCAAGAAGGAATGCAGTTATAGAATCTCAATCAATCAACAAATCTTTTTTAGTGCTTACTATTTGCCCCGCATTGTGTTAGCCTTTGTGGAGTTTACAATATTTCATATTTTCCACCAGTCAGACATGAGAAATTCCTTTTTTAAAAAGTTTTTTTTTTAAGATAGGTCTTTAAAGACCTACAGAGGAGCAAGAGAGGAGGGTGCTGTCAAAAGCAAAGACTAACATTTACTGAGCAAATACTGTGTGTCACAATGCTTTTGTTTATTTTATCTTACTTAATCCTCAAACCAATGGCATGAGGTCAGCATCATTATCCTCCTTTTGCAAAGGAAGGAACAGAGGCTCAGGAAAATGTTTCTGAAGACACCAAGATAATAATGGACAATCCAGGATTTGAATGGAGGACTATATGATGCTTCAAGTTTATGCTCTTTCCACCAAGATGTGCTAATATCTCTTCTGGTCATTATTGGGATCCCTTTCCTTATGGATTTTTCCAAGTCTCCCAAGTCTCTTTGAGCTAAACAAACAGAAAAACAAAAACAAAATCAGACAAACAACAAAAACAAATTACTTTTTTTTTTTTTAGATCAGTGGGGGGTTTTGGTGTACTTTGGATTTTTTTTTAAAGATTTTATTTATTTATTCATGAGAGACATGGGGGGAGAGAGAGAGAGAGAGAGAGAGAGAGAGAGAGAGAAGCAGAGACACAGGCAGAGGGAGAAGCAGGCTCCATGGAGGGAGCCTGATGTGGGACTTGATCCCAGGTCTCCAGGATCACGCCCCGGGCTGAAGGCGGCACACTGGGCCACCAGGGCTGCCCTGTACTTTGGATTTTTATTTGCTGTCAAGGATTATTTAATATTATTCTGTTTTTTTAGGGTAATATGCTCTATAATTCAACAGTGAATCATCTCTGGTTATTAGACAGTTAACAGAGTGCCTAGATGTATCATGAGAATAATTGTAGGACATAAACTTTAGAAACTCTGGATGCTGTCTAGACTACTAGTATCCTTACATTTCTAGCATAGTGACATGTATTTTTGTGTGTCTACTGCAAAAATTTATGAGCCATGAATAGAATTTTAATAATAAATTATACTATGGTTAATAATTAAAGTTAGGAAAAATAGTTAAGGGAAGATTGTCATCTTTCACTTATAATGACCACTTACTATTATGCCTGCAAAATGTATCACACACTGGAATCTATTAAGTATTTGTCTCAAAGTTCTTTCAATTCATACTACAATTTTCTGATATCTCTGCAGATATTTTAGAAATCAGCTTTGTTCTTTGCTCATCAGGAAAATGAAATAGCTGGTACTAGTGGAAAAACAAGTGTTTTGAATACGAGGATGTATAGAGGTCACTGTTATTTAGAGGATTAAGTTACTAGATTATCTTAAACAGTTTCCAAATGAACAATTTTCATTTCTTGAGAAGAAGGCCAAGAGAAATCAGACCCAGGAGTGTGCTTAAAAAATCTCGTAGGTTAGACAGATACCTTAATTCTGGCTAAAGTCATGAATGAGGATATGAATATTGAATCTTTTGGCAGGAAATAGCATGTAGCCAATCAACACTAGCATCGCAAGAGCTGGGGCATAATGGTTATTGATGTGGCTGAGTCACTGTAAGTGAGCAAGCAAGCAGAGATGCCCAAGGGCACAAATTAGGAACATGAAGCACCTAGTATACAGGTATCCAAGCACCCATAGGTTAGATAACAAGAGTCAAATGTAAACTCTGCTAAAAATGGGAATCAGGACATAAGATACAGAAGCAGCTCTGGATAGTAGGCACCCAGTAATTCAGCACTGATAGGGAGCAAAAAATAGATTACTACCAGTGGTGCTGAAATGAGAGTCATGTGACCTCTGATCCTAGAGCAGAGATTGCTTAGTTCTAGTTATCTGCTTGGTATAGCTAGATGAAAGGAAGATTTTTTTCTGTATTACACTAAATCTGTGTTGCCCAATATAGAAGTTATTCACCACATGTTGGCTATTTAATAAATTCAAATCAGTTAAAATAAAATTAGAATTTAGTTCCTCAATCAGATGAACCACATATCAAATATTTATTACCACATGTGATCAGGGGCTACTGCATTGGGCAGCAAAGATATAGAACACTTCCATTATGACAGAAAACTATTTGACAATGTTCTTTTTTTTTTAATTTGACAATGTTCTATATTATACTAGTCATAAAGGCTAGCCTTTTGGAGAGTTCTAACACTGTCGAAATGTGGAATCTTCAAGTGTCTGTAATAAGACATCTCTATGACAGTATACGTTAAAGAAGTAAAAAAATTGATATTATGTCAAATTTAGGGAGGTTTCTGAAAATAGGATTTTTGATGGAAGAATTGTATTATATGAAGTTAATTTTGAAATTGGTGTTCATATTTTTTTTACCAATTTGCATATGTTGCAATAAATACAGAGTTTTTTTTTCACCAAGGAACATCTGTTAAAATCCTGTTGGAATGGATCATAACTTACGTATAAACTGCTGAAATTATATTAAAATCTATTTTTCTCACATGTATACTGTATGCTAGGTGAAGTATATTGGTTTTTGTAAGTTACTTGAAATTACCTCATCTCCACTGATGGCTGTTGGGAAAGTTGATCCTTCTATATTTCTTTCTTCAAACTGTCCACAAGGTTCTTCCCATTTTCAGTGCTGTTTTTCATTGTTTTTTAATACAGATTTTGTGTGTTTAAGTGTGTGTCACAGAAAGACAAAAACAACACACAAGGAAAGATAGAGAGGGAGACATTAGGCATGCTAAGAAAAATGGAATAAAATACAGGTTTTTCCCTTGTCAAAGAAAATTCAAGTATCAGAGAAAAGATTTTCATTTATGTTGATATCTAACTTTTCTCTAATATCTTAAACCCATGCCCCGAGAATCACTCCCACTCAATTTTGTGGTTTCTAGAGGAAAATCCAAATCCCTTTGTTCAGAGGTACTGCTTTTTTTTTTTTTTTAAGATTTTATTTATTTATTCATGAGAGACACACAGAGAGAGAGAGGCAGAGACACAGGCAGAGTGAGAAGCAGGCTCCATGCTGCCTGACGTGGGACTCGATCCCAGGTCTCCAGGATCACGCCCTGGGCCAACGGCGGCACTAAACCGCTGAACCACCTGGGCTGCCCGAGGAACTGGTTTTTGACTTTGGCATGAAGGTTCTTGAACAGACCTGGTCACTGATATGGTACCAAAAAAATGGGGTAGACCTCGCTTGTTGATTCCACACTGGCTTAAAATTAAATAGGCAATTCACAGAAGAGGATGCCTGAATACTAGGGAAATGCAGCTTAAAGCAATAATAAGATACTATTTCATATCTATCAGACTGGCAAAGATTAAATGTGAGGAACTGGGATTCTCATAAACTACTTGTGGGAATGTAAGTTTATATATCCACCCTGAGTTTAACTAGATCTAGCAAAGTTGAAGATGCACATATTCTATCAACTAGCAATTCAGTATATATATATATATATATATATATATATATATATATATATATATATATGTATATATATATAAGTATATATATATCCCAGTATACATACATATACACACACACGCATATATACACAAACACATATATATATTCTAAAGAAACTCTTGCATGTGTGCAAGAATGTTCCCTGTAGCATTGTTTATAAAGTAATCAAAATAAAGAAGCAGTCAAAATAAACAAGAGTTATATATATCAACATGTATGAATTTGAAGACATGAATAAATGAAAAATGACACAAAATTATATATCTAGTATATGATAGATTGATATAACTAAAACATGTAAAAGTACCATAAATATTTTCTTATAAAACCACATATAGTAACTGTGTAAAAACAGGTTTTGAAAGGATGAACACTAAATTTAGTATAATTAATATTACAAAAACTAAAAACAGGCTCTGCCTCAAGGGCACAGGAAACAAACAAATAAATGTGATTTGTTATTATCTGGTATGGAGCCACCCTCTTTACTCAGACTATCCATAGTGCTTGCTCTTTGCTTTACCAACAGAGGCTTTTAAAGTTGCTTAAGCCTTTTTTGTTTAAAGTGTGACTCTTGGCCTCCCCTTGACTTCCTGTTACAGAATGGGTCAGGATATTTGAGTCTTCAGACAGTCAGGTAGAAGAGATTCTTTTTATAAAAATTAAACTTTTTTCATTAATATGGCATTGTAGATAACACCTTCAGGATACCCTACAAATCCCAACCCTATTTTCATTTATTTATATTTTCATTAATTCCACTCATGTGTCCTCAACATTTTTGAGAGGCTTTTATATGCTAGATATTGGGAATAAAAAGATGACTAACAAATGGTTTCTACCCATAAGGAGGTCACAGTTTATAATGGCATAGGGAGATAATTATAACACAGATAATTATAAACTTTTTAGCTCATGCTTTAGAGGATGCTAAAGAGGGAATTCATTCTAATATTATTAAAGGGGTTTTTTTCCCCTTCAAAGTAAATAAAAGAATTATCTCTCAAAGAAAGGGAATCATTTGTATTTATGGATCAGTGTCACATTTTCTTTGGTATTTCAAATCCATAACAACTAGGGTTAGTATTTATATTTCTAGCCCAGACCTCCTTTTTGAGCTCAAACCTTATATATCCAGTCTTCTACTATACATTTCTACTTGAACACTTTAAATTTAACATGTCTACAATGGAATTCCTGATTTCTTTCCCAGATCTACTGTACCTAAATTCTTTCCCATCTCAGTTAAAAAGCAACTCTGCCCTGGGTCCTGAGGTCACAAACCTTAAAGTTAACCTTGATTCCTCGCTACAAGAAATAGTTTCCATTTATCTCTCTATATGCCTTTTAAATTCACTCTGTGCACTGAGAACGGTACTGAGTTCCCTCTCTCTTTGACATCCATTTGGGGTCAACCCAGGAGAGGCTCAGGAGAGCTGGGGGAGAGTAAGGTTGGTGTCTTCTTCCTCTTCACAGCTCTTTCCTTGCTGCAGGTTGGTGGTGGCCCTTTCATGACCCTGTCCATACAACTATATTCTCTAGGTTCCAGCAACCATCCTTTTCCCATATGCTTTAAGGCCTCAGTATGATAACAGCTTCATTCTATAACTAGCTCCTGGGTATATCACTATCCCTTGTTGTTTTCCTTAAAACTTGCTCCATATTTTTGTAAATATTTAATTCTCAAATTACCCAAGTTTAAATGCCACTACCATTACTTCGTCCAGGCCACCAATCTCTCTTGCATGGATTATTGTACTACGCTTTCACCCTTGTCTCCATACAGTCTGTTTTCCACAGAAAAGCAAGGTGGATCCTTTTAAAATGTCAGTTAAATCGTTATCACTCTTTGTCTGAAAAGCCTCTAATGGATCCCCATTTAATTTGAATAAAGGCCAAAGCTCTTACAATGGCCCAAAGGCCCTACAAGATAGTTATGACCCTCTCCTTCTTCTCTAAATTCATCTTCTATTACTCTCCTAAACGAAAGCTTTCTCTACTCAAAACACTGCTGACACCAAAGAAATGTGAGTTTTCCACACCAAACAATTTTTCAACACTCTGTGGACACAAACTGGGTATCCTACAATTTAATTCAATTTTCATATAAAAAACCAGAGTTAGCACAGGCTGCCCACACAACAGATTAAAGGCTTAATCCCACATGACTGCTGTCCACTTCTGACACCAATTATGTATCTTGGGTCCCCAGTTTATCCACACTTCTGTCCAAGTTGATTATAAATCAGGAGTTCCCAAACCCCCTCTTCAGCTTGATTTTTTTTGTTGTAATGGCTCACAGAAGTTGGGTAAACCCTCTACTATTACTTTTTTGTTATAAAAGATACAAATGAATAGCAAGATGAAGAGACATATGGGGCAAGGTGTGAAGGTCCTGAGCATAGGACTTCTTTTCCCATGGGGTATGGGAAGCTCCACCTTCCTGGGATAAGGATGCATTCACCAACTCTAAAGTTCTCTGGCTGTCTTCATTCAGGATTTTTATGGGGTTCCATTACATAGGTATGATTGATTAAATCATTGGCCACTGGTGATTAAATTAGTCCCCAGCCTCTCTCCCGTCCCCGGAGGTCAGGGGTAAGGCTGGAAGTTCCAACTTTCTAATCACATAGTTGGTTCCTCTGGAAAGCAGTTCCTGGAACTATATAGGGGCTCATTAAGAATCACCTCATAAACATAAACTCAGGTGGGGTTGAGAGGGGCTTATTATGAGCGATAGACACTCTTCCTACTCTTACTACTCAGGGAATTACAAGTATTTTTGAAGCTAAAACTGGCGATGAAGACCAAATATATATTTACTATATCAAAATATCACCTCTTCCTGTTGCTCTTTTTTGCTCATGGTTTCTTTACCTACTAATTTCCTCTAACAGTCACACACCTCAGGACCTTTGCATTTGTTGTTTATTCTTCTTGGAATGCTCTACTCCTCAATACTCTCTTGGACCATTTATCTAGCTCTTGCTTAATTAAGTTCTTGCTTAATTGTCATTCTCAGAGAATCCTATCATGACAATCTTATTTAACATTGGAACCTCTTCTACCTACTTAGCTTTTTTTTCCCCATAACATTTGCTGTATCTTAATATACTTTTTAGTTTTTAATTTCTTTATTATCGGAGTTTCCCCACTTGAAGGTAAATTGCATGAAAACAGTTTGTGTGAGTTCACTGCTTGACCCAAGGTATATAACAAATATTTACTCAATGAATGATTGAATGAATGTAGTGAATTTAAAAGATGTACAAGAAGCCTATGAGTGTCAGTGAAGACTGAGAAATTGCTTTTATTCTTCTGTCTTCTCACCCTGGCTTCTCCAGTATGCTTCTGCTTCTGAATGGAGGTTCTAGTTAGTTTATGCCTCAAGATCAGAATATCCGTCTGATCACTTATGCCATTAGACAGATCTCAAATTTGAAACTCAGATACAAAAAGTACCTCTCTTAACTGAACATCAAAAATACAAGGCTCAAGTGGGCAAGAGCGTAGACAATTTTGTTTCCATTGAAAAAGACAATAGTTCTAGAGTGTGTTTTGCTTCTTAGTATGATTCTTCTAGGCATGCATTGGATATTTTTCAAGGTAACCTTTATATTCAATGAATTTGCAATACCAAAACTTTATTGTATAATATAATAATTTTATTCTTTAATACAAAGAGGAAATATGAGATAGAGATTACTAATTTTTTTTCATTAATGGCAATTTAACTGAGGGAAGTTGTTAGTAACTATCTACTAAGCAATTTTCTCATATCTCAAATACAAGATTTTCTGCCTTTTTTCCTGAAACATACTAGGAAACCTCAATTAAGACATCAAAATTTAACTCAGATATTAAATTTCAGTTCATATTAAACAACTGCAAGGAATCTTAGAAGGTCAATCCTATTTTTTTCATTCATATTTCACAGAAATTTTTAAAAAGGGACAGTTTCTGTAATATCAATAAGAATAACTAGACAAGAAAATAGGAATTTCTTTTTTTATTTCTCAGAGAGAGAGAGAGAGAGAGAAAATGAATGAGGTGGTGGTGGAAAAGAAGAGGGAGAGGGAGAAGGAGAAGGAGAGAAGGACTCCCAAGCAGGTTCCATGCCCAGTGTGGAGTCCAAAAGAAGACTTAGTCCCACAATGCTGAGATCATGACCTGAGCCAATATCAAGAGTTGGATGCTTAACGACTAAGCCACCCAGGCACCCTGTAAACAGGAATTTCTTTTTTTAATGCATTATACTGTTTGTTGACCATTGATATATAAATTATTTCCCATAGTCTAACTGAATCTGCTCTAACCCTTGTGATGAGTGGAGTTTGAAAGACACATCATTTATTACCAAGACAAAGAAACCATTTATTGAACTTCTGGTGTGTGTCACGCATTTTGCATCTTTGTTTGCTAGTTGTTTGGCAATGTCCCTATTAAATATAATTCACCATAAAATCCACCCATTTAAAGAATATAATTCAGTAGGTTTTTTAAAAGTATTTTCATAGAGTTGTGCAGTTATCATCACCATCAATTTGAGAATATTTTTCTCACCCCAGAGGAATCCCTTATCATTGAGCAGTCACCTTCGATTTCTCTCCAAATTTCCCAGCCCCAAGTAACCACCAATCTACTTTCTATCTCTGTAGATTTGTTTATTCTGGATATTTCATATAAATGGAATTATATGTGTTTTTTTGTGATGAGCTTCTTTCACTTAGCACAACGTTGTCCAAGTTCATCAATATTGTGGCAGGTATTAGTATATCATTCCTTTTCAAGGGCAAATAATATTCCATAATGGATCTATGCCACATTTTATTAATTCACTCATCAGTTGATGGTCATGGGTTGTTTCCATTTTGGGGTTATTATGAATAACGCTGCAATGAACATTGTATAAGTTCTGGTGTGGATGTATGTTTGCATTCCTCTTGATATGGACCCAGTTCCTTTTGAGGAACTGCAGACTAGTTTCCAAAGCAGCTGCACCATTTTTCATTACTACCAGCAGCGTATTAGAGTTCAAACTGCTCTACATCTTCACTCTCTTTTTTAACAATATTGAAAAATATTTGCTTATCAATATTTAACAACAGTTATTCTGGACAGATACTATAAATCTTATTTCATATATGAAGAAACAAAGGCTCAGAAAAAGCATAAATAATTGTCCAAAACCATAAAACTAGTTTTTAACTCAGCTCTAATTCAAAACTCATGCTTTTTATTCATTCTTAAATTATATTTTTTCCTGGAATAGTTTTGAGGATCATTTACATTTAGCACATATTTGAGTGCTTCCTATGTCTTTGGAGTTGGGAAAGCAGTTAACTCAATTTGCTTGTAGTCTGATAAGACTAGAGTCTCAGAATTGTTTATGTACAGGTCAGCAATTTTAGGTCTATTTTAATACTCTTAAAAATTAATGAAGACCCAAAGAACTTTAGTTTATGTGGCTTTTGTCTATTGACACATTTAGTATTAGAAATTAAGAAAAATTTAAATAATTATTGATTACAAAGTATACTGTAAGTTGATATTTAATAAAATTATTTTTTTAATCAAGAGTTTTTAAGTGAAACTGACATTAAGAAAAGTACACGTGCACTTGTGATGAGCACTGGGCATTATATGTAAGTGATGAATTACTAAATTCTACTCCTGAAACCAATACTACATTATACACTAACTTGAATTTAAATAAAATCTTGGAAAAAAATAAAATGAATAAAAAAATACATATGTGTGGTTACAAAGACTTCAGTGACCACTAACTGGTACAATTCTGTAACTGGCTTGATTTATGATAAGGCACTAGTAATTCTACTTATCATTGGCTTTGCATCTTTATCATAATGCCAATGCAGTGAAAAAGACAAAAAGATCATAGTAATATTATAACATAATTTTATGCAAATAGCATTCATATAAAAGTGGACCCTGATGATGTTCAAAATGCTTTTTGAAAAGTATGGGTCAAGTAATAGATGTAAATATAATGGTAGTGAGGAGAACAAAACTTCTCCCCCAAAAAGTTAAATATTTATTTATTTATTTATTTTTAAGATTTTATTTATTTATTTATGAGAGAAACAGAGAGATAGAGAGGCAGAGACACAAGCAGAGGGAGAAGCAGGCTCCATGCAGGGAGCCTGACGTGGGACTCAATCCCGGGTCTCCAGGATCACACCCTGGGCTGAAGGCGGCACTAAACTGCTGAGCCACCCGGGCTGCTCAAGTTAAATATTTATTTTTTAAATCTTTGATTATTATTCAGTATACACACAATTATTTAAAACATTAATTTAGAAGGAACCTAATTTCTTTAAATATCTTCTCACTTCAAATCCCATTCCCTTAACTTTCCTTACGTGATTCTTAGCAGAAATTTTTTTCTTTATGTTAGGAAGAAATAACTTATAAACAATTATGTGCCCTTGAGTGAGAGATATTTTACTCTTTTTTTAAATGCATGATTTTATTTAGTCTGTCTATTAATAACTAATATTTGAGAACATTTAATGATATTAATGGAACTCAAGTTCAACTTATTTTTTTTACCTTTCAGTGTTGGGTATTAATAAGAAAGATAGTTAAAATAATTATGGTCAAAACTATGATGTCAAACACATATTAAATGTTTGGTGTTAGTCATAATCAAATTCAATTTTTGGTGTCAAGTTCTTTGACCGCAAGAAAGAACATTAGGTTGACTTCACTAAATAGAATATCTCTTAATCCTGAGATGATCTTTTTCTTGGTATTTCTTCTACTGTTGATTATTAGCATATTATTTATCTGTGATTGTATGAATGAAGATAAATGGAGATCTACTCATCATGTTTATTCCAAATGATAGTACATAACCCATTACTGTAGTAATGAGGAGATAGAAGGGTTATGAAACTGCCCAGTATTTTTGAGGCCATTAGATTTAGCCCATGGAGTTTAGTCAAGATTCAGGAATAAAAGCCCTTATGACATATGGTACGTACCCAAATTGGGAGCTTAAGAAAAGAACAAAGCCATAAATTGTTCTCTCTGTCAATGGTGATGGTGAATTTTCCCTGTAGCCTTAGACAATCTCGTTGCATTGCAGCCAAGATGGATGGGGAATGGGGCCTTCCACACACCTTCCTTGGGTGTATGATGAGTGTGGGTGTTGAGATATTTTGTCCTTAATAGTTCTAAGAATTGTATAGCATCACTTATCACTGTACAATATTGTACAACAGAATATAGAAGTATATAAAGTTATAACATAAAATTCTCTCTTTGCTCTAGCCCCTGCTAGCCTGTTTTAAAAATGGAATTTTTAAAATAAAAATGTTTGCAACTTGCTTTTTTTTTTCTTTAATATAGATTTATCTCATTTGAGGGACGAAATTTTTGTCTATTTTTCTCACTAATCTGCAGAATTTAGAACAATACATAGAAGATGCTCAGTAAACATTTTTTTAATTGAATGAATGAATTCTTTACATTATCTTAAGAGATGTTTGCATAACATACCCAGATCAATGAAGAATAATTTGTTTATCCATTCCTCTATTGCTAAGGATTAGCTTATTTCCAGCTCTCACTTTTAAAGTAACACTACAGTAGGAAAAAATGAGTGGGAGAATGTTTGCAATATGAATAGATGAGACCTGAAAATGTGACAGTGAAATTACTTTTCTGGGGAATTTTACGTTTTTAGTAAAAATAATGTGTGCATGTGCATTTGTGTTTGAGGTGGGCAGGTGTTAAAGTTGGACAGGAAAAGTGAGAAATGAGGTTAGATGGGCAAACAAGTACAAGATTATAAAGGGGTATGTAAGCCATTTCAAAATGTCTGGGCTTTATTAGTGGAGAAACTTTGAAAAGTTTAACTGGGTGATTGATGGGACCATGCCTGAATTTCCAACTACCATCTTCATCCTTGTGGATGTTGGAATAAACTGATATTTTGTTCAATGAAAATGTCTAATTTTAGAACTTTATTAAACATTTAGAATAAAATATATCATAATTCTATATCATGTAACTTTTTTTTAATAATAAATTTATTTTTATTGATGTTCAATTTGCCAACATACAGAATAACACCCAGTGCTCATCCCGTCAAGTGCCCCCCTCAGTGCCCGTCACCAATTCACCCCCACCCCCGCCCTCCTCCCCTTCCACCACCCCTAGTTCGTTTCCCAGAGTTAGGAGTCTTTATGTTCTGTCTCCCTTTCTGTATATCATGTAACTTTTATTCACTGTTGAGATAGATTCTAAACTTTTTTTAAAAAAATGATTTATTTATTTATATTCCAGAGGGAGAACATGAGTAGCAGGGGCAAAGACAGAGGGATAAAGAATCTAAAGTAGACACTGTGTTGAACATGGAGCCCAGTGCAGGGCTCAATCCTACAGCCCTGAGATCGTGACCTGAATTGAAACCAAGAGTTGGACACACAAATGACTGTACCACCCAGGTGTCCCAGGATAGATGCTAAAATGGATTTTTAATAATAGACATTATATGACTATATTGACAAGTATTTATTCAATATTTACTATGTGAAATCACTGTTTGAAGTGCTTCACGTGTATTAACTTGTGTTAACTTACTTGATGTATACAATACTCTGTTATTCCAAATTTATAAAAGAGATCAATAAGATTAAAGTTACAGCTAAGTTTTAAAACTAGCAATCTGGCTCCAGAGCCCGTGCTCTTAAACACATCTCCATACTGCTTCCTATATATTCCTAAAATATATAAACAAAAGCTGTAAACTTACATATGAAACAATGATAAGTCAAAAATTAAATTATATTTCCTCATTTACAGAATGATATAAGTTCAACTTACGTATTCTTTTATTCCAGTTTTTTTTTGTAAACATAAAGAGACAAAAATATATTTTGTGAGTTAGTGAATTTGCTGGCCAAACTAACATTAATTTTAATGTCACATTGTAAAAGAAGGAGGGTTTTACACATCTTAAAGAAAATCACATCTAAAAAGTTAGTGCTGGGTTGTAATACGATGTTAATCTAATGAGTATAGATGTGTTGTCAATCAAGAAGTGGCAGTAAGACAACCAGTTTATTTGTAGTCTTAAGGTTTATAACTTAGGAGACACAGAATCCACTGAAATTTAAGGTGTGCTTGGAGTTAGGAGGGGGGAATGCAGTTTTATAAAAGCAAAACCATGAGGTTACATAACTTATTTTGAAAGAATTATGATTGGTGCTGGCAAAATTTAAACTATGTAATACACAATTGGCTATTTAGATGATAGGCATTCCCATTATTTCTATTTCAGTTCAATTTGGAAGGATGTGTTCAAGGAGGTGGTGGAGTTGCAAATGACAAATTGCAATTGACAAAAGTCAAATTTCATGGTGTTCCGACAGTTGAAACAGGAAATATGCATATAGCTCTACTTCCTTATTGTTCTTTTGACTCTATTTTGAATGACTCTCTTAGCAATACTTACTTCATTTTGAATCCTGTTTCACATGTAAATGTCTACAATATGTTTACATTTAAGTTCATGGTCACATAAATGATTTTTTTCTCATGCTACCAAGATGCTAATGAACTTTACAGATACAGGCAAGATTGAATGATTTTCATAAAAAAAATTAAAATTTCAGAGAGAGCCTATAGTCATGAAATATTTCTAGATTATAACCTATAACTAGAAGTGTCCAACACCCTCATTTTACAGGTGGTGAAATGGAGGCCCAGAAAACCACTTCCACAAAGTGGCAAAACTAAAACTAGAACCCAGATATCTGGGTTTATAATCCAGTCATTTTCCACTATACAACTTCATAATTAAAATTTTTAATATACTCTACTATTTCTTATTATATACCTTGCAAATCACAAGATGAGCATCATACTATGTTTGAATTTTATTTTTTTTCTATTTCTGTGACTTTCTATATACTAGCAAGCAATGAATTCTTACTAAATATATGCTTATGTGATTTATCCTGACCTCAGCTTGAGAGTTTTATCTGTTAATCTTAACAACTTTCTGCATTTCTGTTGTCCTACACTCCCAAAATCCACTGATTTTTTTAAAATCCCTTTTATGAAAAAGAGAGAAAGAGGCAAACCAAGAAACAGACTCTTAACTATAGAGAACAAACTGAGGTTACCAGAGGGAAGCTGGATGGGAGGATGGGTGAAATAGGTGATGGGAATTAAGCAATGCACTTGTGATGATCACAGACTGTGTGGTACAGAAGTGCTGAGTCACTATAGTGTACACCTGAAATTAATATTACTTTGTATGTTAACTAACTAGAATTTAAATAAAATCTAAACAAAAAAGGTACGTGCAGATTTTCAACAACACAGGACATTGGTGCCCCTAACTTGTGTTATCAAGGGACATCTATAGTATGTGATCATACTGAAGGAAAACATGCTAAAATTGCCAGTTAAAAACAGATTTAAGTTAGATTGCCTTTCAGATCTTTTTGTTCTGCCTGTTTTTTCACAGTTATGCTTTTATTTCACTTAATATTATTACATGGCATTTTTTCATTTCTTAGAGGCTTTTCCTAAAATTGGTTAAAAATCTGATTTGCCTCTGTGTGATTAGCACCCAAATGTAGATAGATCTGTTCACTTCGTTTCACTATAATTGGACTTTCCATTTGTTTTCAGTTTTTCACTATCACCAGCGTTGTTTCAGTGAATATTTTTAACACATAGATTTTTATCCTGAGGAATTTAAGACTAGTGTTCTTTATATAGCTCTTGCTCTTATTTAAAGGCAATTAGGGGGCAGCCCGGGTGGCTCAGTGGTTTAGCACCACCTCAGCTCGGGGCATGATCCTGGAGACGCAGGATGGAGTCCCACGTCCGGCTCCCTGCATGGAGCCTGCTTCTCCCTCTGCCTGCGTCCCTGCCTCTCTCTCTCTCTCTCTCTGTTTGTGTGTGTGTGTCTCATGAATAAATAAATAAAATTAAAAAATAAAATAAAATAAAATAAAGGCAATTAGGATCTGGATAACCCTGCAGGTGCTCAGGTTTTCAAATACATGGGCCAATGAAATGCAAAGATTCTTGTGGTCCATAGTATTCCAATTGTTAAATTTGATCAATGGTGGGCACTGAAATCTTGCCAAATCCATATGTATCTGTTTTACCTATCCATCCTGATTCGCTGTTTCTGAAAAGGTGTCATTTGAACTCTGATTAATCTCTTTAAACCAACCCATATGAGGGATCCTTGGGTGGCGCAGCGATTTAGCGCCTGCCTTTGGCCCAGGGCGCGATCCTGGAGACCCGGGATCGAATCCCACGTCGGGCTCCCGGTGCATGGGGCCTGCTTCTCCCTCTGCCTATGTCTCTGCCTCTCTCTCTCTCTGTGTGACTATCATAAATAAATTAAAAAAAAAAAAAAACCAACCCATATGAAAACTTGTATGCTGAGGTTCCAGAGTGAAAGTCTTAGTATCCTCAAGCAAGTTGTACTTCTTAAGATATTTACTTATTGATTGCTTCTGTCATTGACTAGCATTTTATTGTTAGATTACCTGATAGACTTGAGGAAGTGAAAATGCATTTAAATAAGAATCAATATTACTTTTTAAGTGGATTGAGGAAAATGATTCCTGAAATCAACCATCTTCCAAAAACAGTTTAAAGTGGAGATTACACTTCATTTGGTTTTTTAAAAGGTGGCATGTTACAGTGGAAGGAGTTCTGATCAGGACTTCTATGGTCTCATCGTAACTTGAATTACCTTTCTGACATCAGGCATATCACTTTCCCCTTCTGGCTTTCAACTTCCTGATTTGTAAAACTTGGTTGTTGAATGACTTCTTTGATTCTTTACAACATTGATTTTCTGAGTCTGTGATTGTTTAAGTAAGTATACTTTAAGAAAGACATTTCAAATTATTTTCTAATAGATAAGATGAATTTTTGACAGATCACCTACAGATGTAGATTAACGGTGGTAGAAACAGTGATGGAAAATATGGAGAACAAACAAACTGGGTTGATTGGGAAAAATGTGATATATTTTTTCTTTCTTTCATAATGCTCCCTTTCTCCCCTTAAAAAGCTCAGCTAGGCAATGAGCTTTGTAACAACTGTTTGCTTATGTTCAAATTGGAAAATACATTAATCTATATCCATATACACCTAATACACACACACACACACACACACACACACACACACGCCCTTCTAGTTTTCCTGTTTTCCAGTGTATGAGGTTAACCTGGGACTTCAGGCTGGGGAAAATAAGCACAATGTTACTTTAATGCTGATGAGAGCTGTGAAACTTCAAGATAAGAAAATATATTCTCAGAATATTAGTTTAGAAGAATTGGCTGTTTTGAAGTGGAAAGTAAATAGTTTTGAAGTTAAGGTTTAAGATCTGGCTGTGTGATTTTAAGTAAATCTTGTGTCCTCCCTGTCTTTTTCTTCATTTGTAAATTGGCAGTGAAGATAATGATAGCTGTCTTACTACGGGGTTTTAAGGTTCAGAAAATATATTTTCTGAATGAATGTAATCTAACATTACATACTAATGTATGTAAAAGCACTTTCTGGTACCCTTTTAGTTGTTTTGACTTTTATTACATCGAGCTTATTTTCATGTACTTATTAGCTGAAACAATGTTATCATTCATGTCTACTCACTTTATATAAACTAAATATTTAATAATTTTATATATCCATTTTAACAATAAACTTTTAGACTAAATAAGGCTATTTTCATGATAGACTTGTATCACTTTACTAACTCAAATAGAAAGAAGGTTAAAATGAGTAGCCTAATACTGAATAATTCCTTATGGTAAACTTTTATCTTGGTAGAGTTACTAACTTGGTAGAATTTCTACCATGGTGTTTACTTTATAATGATAATGAATGATAGTAAAAATAATATCACCTCACCTTGCTGATGATTTCTGTCTTATATTTCTTGGGTTGCCAGAGTAAATTCTTATTGGCTTTTTCCAAATTCACACCAAATATCTATTTAATTAATTACACTAGCATTGTAGTGATTTAACACTTGCCTTTGGATCTACAGTTTTGAAATTTCTTAATTGATGTTCACCTTACTATCTTAGACTTTTTTCCTTTAAAAAATGGATTTCTGCTGCCTCAGATGTAACTTTTACAACTATGAGTTAACACTGTTACAACTTAACTCAGGTATCCCTATAAAGGGGTGCCTGAAAAACTCAAGGAATGGCAGAAACCTTTTTCCCAAATCACATAGAGTAGATTTTCCTGTATTTTGGTGTTTGCTTTTCTTTCAGTGCCTTTTAAATCTTCACCTGATTTAGATACTTCAGGTTTGTTTTTTAAGATTGTATATATGTATATACAATCTCTCTCTCTATATATATATGTTTTTTAAGATTGCATATATATATATATACAATATATACAATATATAAGATTGTATATATATAAGATTATATATATTATATAATATATATATTTTAAGATTGTATATATATACAATATATATATTGTATATATACAATATTTAAGATTGTATATATATATATATATATATATATATGTTTTTAAGATTGTATATATACATATATAGAGGAGCAGAGGGAGAGGGTCCAGGATCCTGGGATTATGACTGAACAAAAAACAAGAGTCAGTTGTTCAACAAACTAAGCCATCCAGGCACCCCTAGATCCTTCAGTTTTTTAATTATTGATGGTCTTTATAATTAACTATATAAATTACATCCAATTATAGAATCATAGTAAGAATTATATTTCATTTAGAACCCTTTTTAATCCCACTATGCTTGGTAATATCTGGTTAGAACTGCCTATGCATAAGTTTGAAAATATAGTTTAGGACTCAAATGTAGCTCAGTTCTGGAGGTATGGGTGGTTTCTTTTCATACTCCTATTAATATAATTTGGGAATTATTTATTTTTCTATATTAGGAAGAAATTTGGTAAACAATGTTGCTGTTAATTTCTTAGAAAATTAACTGTAAACTCTCTGGAATGATTGTAGGCATGTAGATTTTCTAATACTGTTTTGTAGAACTGGGGGGAAGTACTTTTCCCATAGAATTACTCAAAGGCCATTGACTCTGTGGCTTTTGTTGATTAAAAGTCTGGCATGTATTTCCAAAAATTTCGTTGAATTTTCAACTTAAAGAGGGAGAGTTTTATTTTACTTTATACTAGACAAGACTTTCCATTAGTTTTCCTTTAAAATAATTTTCATTATTTCTTCATTGGTATAACCCAAAACCTTAGAATCTTCAGAAGCAAATACAAGTTTTTCATTGATTTATGTGTTTGTATATTTATCATATGAAAGAACATGTACTTAATATCAAAATTAAAATTTATGATATAATGCTATAAGATTTAGACATTTTAATATTCTCATCATTTATAGATGGAAATTTTTGTGTTTTTTTAGTTAATTACTAAGTAAAATTATAAGCTTGTGTCTTCTAAAATGAGAAAAATTAGCATGACCTTATATCTCCTTAACAGGGAATTACATTTCATGGAAAACTATTTCTGTGAATGTTATATTAAAAATTTCTCTTCAAAATACTTGGCAAATAAAGAGCATTTGTACAAGCTTTATAAGACTTAAGATTATATTGTTAAGTTTACTCTAGATGATAGGTCTGTTATACCTATAATTATTTATTTTGAATTTCTGTATGTGTTCAAAAGTGATGAATTGAGCCCAGTTATTCTATAACATTGCATCAACCATATTTCAGGCTTACCAACAGTATAAAATTCCATATTTCATGGAATTTCTATGAAGTTTATCAACTCTAGGGTTCTATTTATGTAACATTGTTTGGAAACTGACATTAAGTGAGAATATGTTAAGACTATGTTTGAGCATACCTGGGATTGCCTGGTTTACACCTGTGTTCTGGATGTACTCGTTCATAGTGCCTCCATTCATTTAACAAATGTCCTCATTTGGGTGATGAATTATCTGAATTAATTCACATAATAGAATTCCTTTCAATAAGTATTCATTGAAGACTTGCTATGTGTCTAGAACTGGTTTAGGTGCTGGGGAAATAGCTTAGTAAACAAATTGAAAGACAAATAACATTATCAAGTAATTCAGAAGATTATGTCTGTTATTGTTGCCAAAACAGTGATCAGGTAAATTGTCTTTGTCATAGAACATAACAAAAATAAAATATGTCATTTGTGCATAATAATTGAGTACTGCTGGAATCCCAGCACATTAGACAGAAAGATAATAAGATATTACCTCATACCTGTCAGAATGGCTAAAATAAACAACACAAGAAACAGCAGGTGTTGGCAAGAATGTGGAACCCTCATGCATTGTTGGTGGGGATGCAAACTGGTGTAGCCACTCTGGAAAACAGTATGGTGTTTCCTCAAAAAGTTAAAAATAAAACTACCCTATGACCCAACAATTATACTACTAGGTATTTACCCAAAGAATACAAAAATAATAGTTCAAAGGAACACATGCATCCCAGTGTTTACAGAAGCATTATCTACAATAGCCAAATTATGGGAACAGCCCAACTGCCTGTCAACTGATGAATAGATAAGAATAAATACAGTGGAATATTACTTAGCCATAAAAAAGAATGAAAGCTTGCTATTTGCAGTGACACAGATGGAGCTAGAGAGCATTATGCTAAATGAAATAAGTCAGTCAGAGAAAGACAAATACCATATGATTTCACTCGTACGTAGAATTTAAGAAACAAAACAGATGACCATAGGGGAAGGGAAGGAAAAATAAAATAAGATAAAAAGAGAGAGGGAAGCAAACCACAGGAGACTTTTAACTATAGAAAACAAACAGGGTTGCTGGAGGGGAGGTGGGTAGAGGGATGGGATAACTGGGTGATAGGCACTTGATGTAATGAGCACTGGTGTCATATGCAAATGATGAATCACTAAGATCTATCCCTGAAATTAATAATATACTATATGTTAACTCAATTGAATTTAAATGAAAAAATTTTTTAAAAATAGGTGATGGAGATTAGGGAGTGCGCTTGTGATGAGCACCTGGTGCTATATGGAAGTTTTGAATCACTATATTGTACACCTGAAAATAATATTACACTGCATCTTAACTAACTGGAATTTGAATAAAAAGTTTAAAAAGAGAAAAATTAGGTTGGGAAAAAATAAGAATAAAAACAAAAAAGAAAGAAACAGACAGAAAAGACAGAAAGCAACCTATCAACATTTTTAAAAGAGATTAGAGATATGTTGGAGACGTGTCAATAAGTTGTGTCAGGTAAGAATGTGTTGTTTTTATAAAGTCAATGAGTAGTTAAAATTGTTCAACTTTGTTTTAAACTTGTAGGTGTAGGGGAAACAAATTGCAGATATCCGTTCAACATAATTATAATTGTTTTTGATACGTAAAAAAGAAATCTAAAATGAGGTTGCTTATAGTTTGTTAAAGTTTATTAGTACACCTATTATTTTCTTAAACAAACTATGGAAGGTGAATCAGCTAAACAAAATCTTGACTAGAGTAGCTATATAAAATATAGTGCGAGAAAGCTGGGAAGGAGGCATAGACTTTAAAATATTGTGAGATACTGATTTGGATCAGTCTATAGCAATAGAGTCAGGGTCATTCTTCCCAGTGGAATTTTTTTAAAGGATTTTATTTATTTATTCATGAGAGAGAGAGAGAGACTGAGAAATAGAGAGAGAGGCAGAAACATAGGCAGAGGGAAAAGCGGGCTCCCTGCGAGTAGCCTAATATGGAACTCGATCCAGAATCCCTGGGATCATGACCTGAGCCAAAGGCAAGATGCTCAACCACTGAGCCACCCTGGTAAATTTTGAAATTCAACCAAAGAATGGATTTTGTCCATTGAAGAGTCTGCTTTTTAAAAAACATTCCTCTAGGGCAGCCCCGGTGGCTCAGCGGTTTAGTGCCGCCTTCAGCTCCGGGCATGATCCTGGAGACCCGGAACCGAGTCCTGCATCGGGCTCCATGCATGGAGCCTGCTTCTCCCTCTGCCTGTGTCTCTGCCTCTCTCTTTCTGTGTCTCTCATAAATAAATAAATAAAATTTATTAAAAAAAAAACATTCCTCTAAAAAAGCTTTGGTTGCTTAAGCACAGCTGAATGAGTTAGCTTATCAACTGTATGCAACTCTTCTGGCAGTTCTTTCTTTTGGCAATTAAGAACTAGAACCTCATCTCTGATTACAGTGTCTTGGCATATAATTCAATTTTATTGGAAGAAGGTGATGTTAGAAAGGGTTAATACAGCAATATAAGTCCCTCTGAACCGTTTCCTGTATAATTGCTCATCCATATAGTTTATGTAGTCTTTCAGTTGATTCTACCTTATACTTTGTAGTTGGTGTTCAGAGAAATGTTGAAATTGTTTTCATGCAATTTGAAATTTAATTTCTAGATGCAACATCTGAGTATTTTCCTTTTTTAAAGGACTTATTAATTTTATTTTAAAATATATTTTTTTAAAGATTTATTTACTTATGTGAGAGTGGGAGGGGGTAGAGGGACAGAGGGAGAGGAAGAGAGAATTTCAGGCATAACCCCCACTGAGCATGAAGCATATGCAGGACTCCATCTCACAGGCCTGAGATCATGACCTGAGATGGACGCTTAAACATCTGTTTATATAGACTCAGTCTTCTTAGTTATTAGATTTTATTTGTTATTTACAAGATTTTAAATAGCATTACATTGTAATTGTCCTAAATATCTATGAATAAAGTAACCTTAAAAAAAGGCAGAAGGACTTCATGAAGACTGTATGAAATCATTGTCTTAAACTAGTTGTCATTTTTTTCCCCCTAGAAACATTTGTGGTTTACCAGAAAGAGTTTGGGCTTGGGGATCAGATCTTTTGGTTTAGAATTATAGCTCTGTTGGTTACAAGCTGTTATCTTAGACATATTTTAACCTTTTTGCCTCATTTTCCCAAGTTTGTTGAAACAGATAAAAATGCTAATACTAACCTTAGTGTATAGGAAGTATTTGGACCATCATATGTGCTCAAAAAAATGTTTATGGTATCTGAATCTACATTTCTTTAGCTTTTCAAACTTCATTATTTATCTCTTTTAATTGGATTCGATTTTCTATTGCTTATATAGCAATGGAGATGATTATTAAGTTCAGTCAGTTAACACTGGAAGCAACTCAGATATGGCTGAAATATTGCCGAAGTCTAGAGCAATTCCATCTGGTTTGTTAATTGCTATGGCTGCCTATCTCTAGTCTGGGAACTAACAATTCAGACAGAGTTGGTTATGAGTTCATTTCAACTTCACTGAGCACAAAATAAATGGCAGGCCCCATGGTTAAGATCTGTGCTTTGTCGTAGAGATGAATATGACACAGCCTGCCCATCAGCTGCAAGCAGTCAGTTAGGACTGCCCATAATGGCCTATCATTTGCTCTTCCTCCCCACCACTTTTCTATATAGAATTAGGAATAGAACAGATTCTTACCTAATTCACAGCAGAAGTTTTAAACCTGGATGGGGAGCCAACAGAGTCCAGCAGGGAGGATGCATTTGAGATCTGTGTATTTGCAGAGCCTGTTACCTCTGCAATTCTTCCGGGACTACTGATGTTATAATGTCTTTTATAAGCAAAGTTCTTTTTTAATATCACCCTTAAATGTAATGATTGTAATCGTCTTCTTGTTGCCTTTTCAGATGTTTGTCTCTTCAAAAAGTGGCATCCAGCCCTGCTGAGGTTATTTATTAGCACTATCTCATTGATTGTGGTATTCTATTCCTCACAAGGCTCAAATATTAATATTTTTTCCTTTCTTGCCTCTGGATCAAATGGCCAGCTTTTGCCTTCAAGTTAAAAAATTAGAAATCCTTATTTTTCTTCATGTGACAATTGTAAAACCATAAACGTTTTGAAGTTACATTTGAAAGTGATTTTTATAAACTTCTTTTAAAATTCCATTTGTAACCTGCAATTGTTGTTTGAAGTTCTCCTAACTCTTTTAAAACCTGGAATCATACTTTTCTATGCATTTGTAAGAGAATGTCCCAGTATGAGAATAAGAAATCCTATTTGTGACTAAATTGATTTTTTATATATAGGCTGAACAAACATACCTTGATGTTTAATTTTTTTTAAAAAGGCTTAAAAATATTTAAAACATTTTGTTCATGTTTACATTAGCATGTTAAAGATCATCCTGTGATGGGACACTGTTAGTTATTTCTGGACTGAGGTTGTAATTGTCTTTCTTTGGTTTTCCTTAATATTTGTGCCCTGAATATTATGGATTTTACATGGGAAACATTGGATAAACTTCAAAAAAGCTTTCTGAATATGATGTGTTTTTATAATAAGATGGTGATAACACCTATTACACCAGAAATCATTGTTAAAGTCAAAACAGAGAATGAAAAGAATTTGCTACTCATTCAGATGTATTCAGCTATGAAAGAACAATCAAAGAAACCATGATTTCAGAATCGGTATGAAATTTCCATTTCCATTTTACTTCCACAAGCTCATCTGAGTTTGTAATGGGTAGAATCTGTATTATTAGTCACTTATCTGGTCAGATACTCAGTACCATAATTTGGCAATCTGTGAACTATCTGTGATTACGCAAAAACACAAATAAGCAATCTCTCTTAGTTGTTTCAGTTTTGTTTTAATGTAAAGTTTTTAGCACACCTTCCCATAGCAGTCTTAACACTAGCAACAGCCAGGTCCACTGGGATGTGCTGATACCTATAAACACTATGGGAAGAAAAGGTGGTCTGGACTAGGCTCTCTAGGTTGCTGATCTAGTTGGGGGCAGACCTGAGGTGGGGATTTAAGGAGGAGCCAAAAAGGCCACTACAAGCTAGAGAACAAGCCAAATCAATCTGTTGGAGAAAACTAAAGTTTCAATATTTGAGAGTTCAGGTTTACTTACTAGGTCTGGTGGAGTTTAAACAAGAATCCAGATGGGGAGGTCTCAATACTAGGAGTTTAGAATTTGGAGGAAATAAGATTAGATGAAGAATAAAAGAGAGAGAGAAAGAGTATGAGAGCATGAGATTGGATTAGTAATGGAAAGTAACTATAAACAATGGTAGATATTTGTGTCTTATGCTGAAAGGTCAAAAAAGAGCTTTGTGCTAGCGGGTTGAGCTATTTTAAAGAACAAAAGGTATCATAGATCCTTCCCTAGGTACATTTTTGCATTTTAGTAAGGACCTCAGGAAACATTGTATTAAAAACAACAACAATGACAGCAAAAACTCAAAAAGAATTTCAACTACTTTGGGTGAATTTGTTTTGAGAAGGTGGATCATTTAGGATACTGTTCTCCATTTATCATATGGTTAAGAGGAGAGACTCTGTGGCTCAACTGCCTGATTTTGAATCTTAGAAATATGATTTAATCACTTAGGACTTGAGCAAATTGCCTGACCTTTATATGCTTCAATTCTCTATCTATGACATGGAGATAACAATGTGATCTACTGCAGAGGATTTGTTATAAGGAATCAATGAGTTGATATACCTCTCTCTGTATATAGAAAGCTCTTCCTAACACAAAGCAGTTGCTATGTCATTTTAAGCAATTATTATTGTACAATGAGGTATATTGGGCTAGGGCAAGGATTCCCTTGATTTACACTAGGCAAGTTGTAAATACACCCTGTAAATGGGCAATAATATGTATGGCGTGCTTACACAGGCAACTATCCTAAGCCTTAGTAGTATCAGATTCCTCAGTCCTTGCTAGGAAGACTTCATAGATTTCTCCAGGTGACTTCTTCTTGGCTAGTATCTGACCGTCTCAGCCTGCCACCTTAAGGCAATAGTACATTTGATGTGTGCAAATATTTGAGTGTATTTCTCAGCCTCTCATTGGTATAGTAAATTTTGTATCTGGAATGTTTGGGAGTGCCATGGTCTGCATGATCTTTGTATTTGGGCTTGAAATGAGGAGGCCATACACTTGTTAAGGAAATAGGGTTTGGGGACTAAAACATAGCAGAGGATCTTAACTGCCAGACTGAGTGTTAATTTCTTGAATAACTCCAGGCCTATCACTTAAATCAAGATCTATTTTTACATCTATAAGTTGTCAAAGGTCAATTTACTCACCTCCTTTGGTTGTCTAATGGCTTAGCCTACCTTTTAAAATTATTTTGTAAACAAAGCCTTACTGAGGAGTTGTGTATTTCTATGCCTTACATGGCATTAAAATTCTAGGTCCCTTAGAGCATTACTCCTAACTCTTAGACAGTCCCTGCTATGTATTCTAACTGCAACGTAAGGGAAGATACCTCTTCCTTCACCTCCAGATTTCCTTGGGTTAGGAATCAGAAGACTTGAATTCATATCCAATCCAGTGCCCTAACTTGGTCAAGTTTCTTTACTTTTTGAAAGCTTAGTTTTTTCATCCATGAAATGGAATTGTTATAATGCAATTAGGATGAAAATTAAATAAGAAAACACATGAAATTTTTTAAGACACTTCTTTGTTAAATAAAAGCTGTTTTTCTTATTCTCTTCTTTCCTAGCTCCTAATTCTGATGAGACTTCTCCAGAAAGAACCAATCTTACACAGCAGTTATTGAAACAAATTCTTTTGGGGTTTATTCCCCCCGAAGGGGCAAAGAATTCCATGTTTCTGAAAGGCCAGAAATGATTATTTCTCTGTGTAAATGATGGAGCTGTAGCCATTGACCAATTATCATCCAAAGAGAACAGTAATGTAAAGGCGGCCTGTCTTATACTGAAGGAGGGATGGTTCAGGATACCTTCGTTTCCGGATCCCAAAAGGATGGGCTAATAAAGCACAATGGGCTGAAGGCCCAGCTGTGAGGTTAGGAGCCTAGATGGCAGAACTCCATGGATTGTTCTTGCTCTTTTGGGATCTGCAACATGAATAGACCTCAGTTGATCCAGGAATAGACTTCCTTTTGCAGCTAGAGAGAAAGGAAGCTGAAGGAGAGGTGAGTGTGCCTGGAATAGACAGGGGAGTTTGATCTTAATTTAGGGAGTTCCTGGGTATCCTTGTCTTGTTTGTACACAATAGATTTTAATGACTTTTAAAATGAAAGTTGTTTACATTTTAGGAAGGAAATTCTCATATATTTGGTGAAAAAAAAAAAAACTAAACTAAAAAAAAAAAAAAAACCCCAACAACCCAGAAACAACCAAAAACAGCCTGTACCACGTTCCATGAGCCACATTTCCTGTGTAGTGGTCCCTAAGTGATTCCGAAGAGCACAATTGCTGCATTTATTAAACTTTTTATTTACTAAGGAATGGACAGTAGCATATGGGAG
Source organism: Vulpes vulpes (assembly GCF_048418805.1). Taxonomy (NCBI): domain Eukaryota; kingdom Metazoa; phylum Chordata; class Mammalia; order Carnivora; family Canidae; genus Vulpes; species Vulpes vulpes. The sequence goes on from NC_132790.1 coordinate 10,810,631, forward strand.
CAATGACAATAGCTGACTGATGAGAAAACAAAGAAATTCCAGTATTTTGCTGTTTTGAAAAAAGTCATTCAGAATTTAGTCATATTGGTTCAGCTGTTGTAACCAAAGACTGATAAGATAATAGAGGTCTTTGTGGTGGTTTTGTACTGAAATCCTTTATCTTTATGATGCACTGGGGCCCTTTAGAGTAGAAAGCTTTTAAAACTGCTCTTGGATTCAGAACTCAAATTAGCTGCTGTACACTGGGACAGGGGCTCCTTTCTCAGGCACTCACCACAAAGTAACTTTTATCAGGGGACCTTCTGATAGATTGTTAGTTTCTCCAGCTTACCCTATTTATTTTTTGTTGACTTTTTGCTGCCCTATTTTGTGACATTTAAAAGAAGACTCTATCAAAAAAAGGCCAGCGCTAACTGGTGGACTGTGCTTGTGAAGTGCAGACATCACAGCCCATCTGATGTGTGAGGAGGCGGCAGGAGCACAGCACTTGAACCAGGTTACCTGTGGGCAGACAAGATCAAATGCAGCTTTCCTTTATGACTAGCATTGTATTTGGGCTTTCTTCTCAAACAATGTCCATTTAGGAAAAAAAAAAAAATTAGAACTAACCAGGGAATTCACTCTTAAGAGCTCTTCTTTTCAACTTAATTTAAAATCTTTCTGGATTGTTGGCTGAGTTCTTTGGTTGATGCTGCTTTGAAATTACTGTTAAGTGCTTTCATCTTCCTGGGATTGATGTGGAAAAGTGTATCTCCATTAGAACTCCACTCCAGTGTCACTGCCCACCCTCCCCATCATTCCAAACACAGACAATTTCAGTTAACCAGGCTTCTTGTAATTTCATTGTTGAATCCTATGGAGCTTATTATAGTAATGCGATATCCAGCAATGGAACACGGTCAGGTGGAAGTCTTATTTTAAATTACCTAAGATACATTTCTAGATGCCAAAATTTGTTGATATTAGTTTTACCTGGCTTGATAAACATGGTGTTTTGCAGCCATTGCCCTTCAACTCATAAGAATAAAGAGATAAAAACTGTGCAGAGAAATTCACAAAATTTAATTTGGCCATCTCTGAGAGTGAGCCTTTCCTTTTCTCCTTGGTCTCTGTCTCTTTTTCCACTGCTCTGCTTGTTTCTGTTTCTTTTTTTCATTAGAGAAACTTAGTTGTCACCAAGAGTAGTGATCCACTTTCAGGGGACAGCCATAATGAGGGTGACCTGTGTGAAATGTTTACACTGTAAAAGTCCTAGGTGTGAGAATATTGTAAAAGAGGTGAGGCACGACTCTGCTGAGTAAAGTGCACACTGCAGGGTGCCTGCCTTGTCCACATGTGGAGTCTTCAGTGACTTCCCAATGCCCAGTCTCATTTCCAGCTCCATGGATTGTAACCATGGGTGAAATTAACTAGCAGTTTATGTGCTAATTTCTATGAGCTGATATAAAAAAACCAACCAACCAAACAAACAAAACCCCAAAATCTCCAAATCCTAAAACTTTAAACTTGATTTTTATTTTTAATTTTTCATTCTATACAAAGAAAGGATTTATCCTAGTTCTCTTTTTATTTTGTCTAAATTTTCATCAATTTTGAAATTTCTTTGTTGGTTTGGGCCTACAGACAGGTAGTTATGGTTGTAAAGTTAAAAAAAAAAAAAAGCACCTATTTTAGTTCATTTTTTTTTCAAGTTCTTCAAATTCTGACCAAAAAGGGCTAGAGGGCTCTTTTTGAAACTGTTATAGTGAAAGATGGTATTTGAAAACTTTCGATGAGGGAAATTGCTGCCGTATTTACATTTCGAAAAGTGTTCCCTTATTTTCGCACTATTGACTTCCTATTGAGACTCAAAATTTTAAGTACAACTGGTAAAGAATTCAATGGATCAAACTCAGTAAATCTGAAGTCACTGGAATAAAGGCCCCTAAGAAAAAAAAATGTGTCAATTTTAAAGGTCTTTCCTAACTGAAGACCATTTTGCGATAGAGCCAAAGGTTAATAAAATCAGTAGTGAATGTAGCAATTTTACAGATAAGCTATTCACAACAAGTGTAGTTACTTGAATAAAAAGCTAATTCAGTTCTAAAATGCCACATGCAGTAGCAGTGAATAGCTGCTTTTAGGTGCTTTCTGGAGAAGGATAAAATACAGAATCACGGCACTCTTCTCTTCCAGCGTCCCTGGCTGCCTGTAAATTGCTGTGAATGGGGCTGTGGGCTGACAGGCTCTATTAAGACAAACTGCCTTTCTCATCGGAGAGATAAAATAAATCAGGTGTTTAGTCAAATTAAAATACTTCAGCTGGAGCAGGCCCTGGGGAGCACTGATCCACCTGACTAATCTGAGAGAAACTCAAGACAGATGTGGTTTGGGGATAAAGGCGACCCCATGGAAAAAAAAAAGAAACCTGCTGCACACTGTCTTTGGAGTTGGAGAATAGATACAGTTTATAGCGGAGAGTATCAGGCATACACTGTGTGCGATATTGGATAAAAGCAGGCACATTGACTTGTGGAGAAGCTGTGGACAGAAGCTTCTTTGCCGGTTCCCTCTTTGCAGTTTATGACACTACCTCCGTTTTTGTGTGGGAGAGACTATTTTCTGGCAATGCTTTTTAAGAGATTTTAAGATAGCCTGAAGGATGTGAAACAGATGACAGTTAGGCAGCTACTGATGACCTCTGCTGGCCTGGGCAGATCCTCTGGATCTGAGCTCCTTTTTTTCCAAATTGATTTTATCAAAACTCAAAACATAATTTAAGACAAGACTTTTTACATCAAGTTAAGTTACCTCCTAAGAGCATTCAATATGGTCTTTTGCCTTTAACATAGCCAGGCAGTATTTAGGTTGCCCCACTCACTGTGCCCCATAATTTGTCTACTTTTTCAACCACTCTGGCATTTGTACAGATCTTCCTCGACTTGTGTTGGAGTTGCATCCAGATGAACCCATCTTCAGTTGAAAATATCATTAAGTCCAAAATGCATTTACTACACCTAACCCACCTAACATAGCGTGACCTAGGCTCAGCGTGCTCAGAGCACTTACATTAGCGTATGCTTGGGCAAAATCATCCAATATCAAGACTATTTTATAATAAAGTGTTGAATATCTCTTGTGATTTATTGAATACATACAGAAAGTAAAAAACAGAATGGTCATATGGGTGCAGTTGAAGTGTATTGGTTGGCTGAGTGGGAGCTGTGGGTCTCTGCTACTGCCCAGCATCTAGAGAGAGTATCATTCATTCTCTGTTGTACTGGATGAGTATTATTTTTGCATCATCATAAAGTTAAAAGATTATAAATGGAACTGTTATAAGTTAAGGACTATCTGTAGGTTTGTGTTTTATTTTCTTCGGTGTTTTGTTTATTTGTTTGGTGGTTTGTTGTTTTTTTTTTTTTTTTTTTTTTTTTTGCCATAGCAAAGTTACATATTCAATTAAACTAGTATTCTTTGAGATGAAAAAGCTTGTGTTCACAAGTTGGTTGATCAAAGTGATTGAGATTCAATGTTATTTTTATTACAGCAGCATAAACATTTGTTAATCAAAACAAAAATCCAGCACCACAGGTTTTAGGTACTATATGTAAATAAATATAATGAGTATAGAACAGAAAAATGCTCAGACACATACACACACATGGCCACAAAGTGGCCTACACATTTAGAAAAGTATAAGCTATGGTGTGGTGTAAATTGATCTCTTCTTAATTTGACTCATAAGGGACTAATTGATATATATATATATATATGTATCTATATAGACATAGATATATAAATTCCTCATTGATGGGGTAATTTTAGATTTGTTTTGCTACTATATTTCATTCCAACTGCATTTGTTATGCCACTCATGTCTTTTCAAAATATATATGTGCTCCTCAACTTAAAGATAAGATAAAGATAGTGACAGTCTTATAGAATGCCTAAAATTTCCATTTAAAAATATTGCTTTCTGGCTTGCTTTTTAATAAGTCTATCTAGATGTCATTGAACTTTTACAATTAAACAGCTTGAATATCATTAGTGATTTATAAAACGATTCAGTTAAATGATGTTATCCTGTAAAGATAGATATACACGTCTATTAACGTTGGAAGCACCAAAATATTTATAGACCTGTTGGCTTCACCTTGAAAAGAAGAAGTTGAGAAGACATTTATATGTTATCCTGAGCCTTTCTGTTTCCTGTGTAGAGGAGAAAAGGGACTATATTGAAGATTGTTAAGACAAGATTGTCTAATCTAGGATAAGAAAAAAGCTTCCAGTCTTTACTGTGGGATCTAAATACTGGATCTTACCCTTCTCTTGGTCCTTGCCCAAACTTTCTTATGAATGCTCTTCTTTATTAACAAAAAATTGTGGTATAGCGACTTTCCCAGTATCTAATAAGCCGTCTCTTAACTCATCGCATATAGATAGGTATAGAAAGAAAATTACAGGTAGATCAGAACATTGACAAAAATACATGTAATAAAATGTGCATATATCCCAGTTATCTATTTTTAGAACTTTCCAAACTATTTCCCACATCGTAGGTAGAATGGCCACATCATTCATCCCTTATCTAAAATACTGCAGTGATTTTGAAATATTCTTAGAATAAATACGAAGTTTACCAAGCATGGTCACCAGGAGGTGAATGGTGTGAACTTTTCTTACCTAATCTGGTACTCTACTCCCCTTTAGTTTTCCTTGCTCAAATTTTATTGTCTTCTTTCAACTTCTGGAACATACTGGAACTCCCCCTCCCCCACCCTCTCAGGCAGGGCTTTTGCCTATTTTGTTTCTGTTGAAAAGCTCCTTAACCACTCTCCAACTCTTGGACTAGTTAACTCTATTCATCTTCCTGTTAATTTGTTACTTTTTCTGTCTATCTTTCTTACACTTGGGCCGCCCAAACTTGGTTAAAGTTTCCCCCAAATACCTGTCATTTTGTAATTCTTTTTTAGTTGTAGTTTACATTTATATGTGTGATTTCTTGGTTAAGTGCCTCCCCACTTTAGATGACAAAGTGCATGAGAGTAGGGAATTCCATCTACCTGTTCTTGCCATGGTGTCAATATCCTTAGTTCTATACAGTACCTGACACATAGCTGTCTTTCAAGAAGTATCTTTTTTTCAATGAGAAATGAATAAAGTGAGTAAATAACTACATTTCATACTTATTTTGTATTTTCTCATTCCTATATATATTAACATATGTACTAATTGAGCTTTTGCTATTTTGAAAAAATTTTAAGATTCCTTCTAGGAGCCCTCTTTTGTATTTTAATATTTCTAGATCAAGAAGTTCTTTTTTACCAAACTGAAACTCCTATTGCTGAAATAAAAACTTATTTTTAAAAAAATCAGTTCCAGTAGCTTGAAAGAACAGCTGGATATAATATTTGTGCCTTTATTACGTTTCTAACACATTTTCTAACATCATCTCACGAACTTATTTTTCTTTTAATTTTGGTTTTAGGCCATCTTTCAACTCAGTGAATTTTTAAGAATATGAAAGGATATCGATCATTTGTTTCTTTATTTTTTAAGGACATGAATTGGTATTACAAACCCCAGGGTAGTCCTAAGTGTCGTAATTTCTGGGCTGACATCAATCTTACCTTCTGGGAATCATATACTAACAAGCTCTAGCCAGCATCCTCTGACGTCTCCCTTTCTCTATGGGGCCACTCAGAGGATAGGACCACTCCTAACTGAAATATTTTTAGTTTCTCAGATTGTCACGGTGCTTTCTTAGCAGGAATGAAGGGGGCTTCATAAGGAGATTGGAAGTCTCCTCTTCCACACACACAAAAATCGGCAATCTTTGTCCCCTTTGACAGCTGGTGGCATCTTTCTGAAAAGCTTTCAAATCATAGATCATTTCTTCATAATGAAACCTGTGTGGCTCAAATACAGTGGGTTGAAATTCTTATCTTATGCTGTGGTAAATACTCTAATTTAGATTCACAAAAGGATTCTGTACCCTTTACTTAGGAGAGCTGTGCAATTTACCCATAAAAAGACTGTTCAGCACCATTAGTGCATACCGTAAGTGTTCAGCGACATCATATTCATTAAACAGCACATCCTTATGCATAACCTTTTCAACCTCGAATATGTTTTTTTCCCTTTGAAGAATGACAAACGACAAAGGGGTGAGGGAGCCCTCCAAGCAACATTGTTGCCTTTAAGGATGAACTTGAAAACTTTAGCCTGATCCACTCACATAGGGGAAAGAAAAAATCAGATTCTTTCTTACCTGAGGCAAGGCAGTCCCCCCCACCCTTTTTATAAAACTCCATGGCCAAGAGAACAACTCCTGACTTCAGACATAGGTCTTTCCACAATAGAATAGTTTTATGAGAGCAATGATTGAAAAATTCCTTAAATAACACTTGATAAGCACCTACTGTGTCTTAAATCCTGTGTTAGTCACTGAGGGTAACGATTACTAATATTATAGAATATTAACACAACCCATACTTTCTAATTTTTGATATTACATATCATAGGTTTCCTAGCTCGATCAGATAGATTTGGGTAGGGGTAAATGGGGTGGTTGGGAGAGGAGGAATATGGTAAAAGGGTGACAATGGGGGTAGTTCTGATTTTTGTTTTGTTTTAAAGAGCAAGAGGGAAGAGTGCGAATTTTATTAGTGATGATTCTTTATCTTGGCAGGGGAAATGACTAACTCTGGTGTTCATCCCATTGGCATTCTTTAGTGTTCCTATACTCACAGTAACCTCCAATTGTCCCAGATCTTGGTGTCTTAGGGTAATGCCTTTCTCTAAATCTGCCCTCCCCCTTTCCCTAATTCATTCAGACTTTTCTCAAACTTGTGAGATATCTTCTCACTTCCATTTTAGGTACACCTGAGAGCCTGGCAGAAAAAGAACGGCAGCTCTCTACTATGATTACCCAGCTGATCAGTTTACGGGAGCAGCTCCTGGCAGCGCATGATGAACAGAAAAAACTGGCAGCCTCACAAATTGAGAAACAACGACAGCAAATGGACCTTGCTCGCCAACAGCAAGAACAGGTGAGCCCTGCAAAAGGAGCTGATGAACTGGAGATGTGGAATGTGCCAAGCTCAGCGAGTAATCACATTGATTGGTTTATTTGTCATAAGCATTCCTAAAGAAAAAAAGAAGGAAAGAAAGGAAGAAGCCTTCTGGAAATCCAGGATCTTAAAGAACAGTGAGGTCATATGTGGAGGACAAAGAGAGGCATCACAACAACTGGGCATAACTGAAGTGATAACATTGTCCGAGAACATTTGCATTTGATTAATTACTTAGGGACTTATTCACGTAGGCATCACAAGTCTTCCTAGTGTAGCTTAACCATGAGTAAGCTGCTTTTCTCTAGGCCCTACTCTTCTCATCCAGAAAGGAAGGGTCCTGGTCTAGAAAAACTTTGAGGATCTTTAAACTTACTGGTCCAATGATTTTCTCTGACTTCAGAGTTAGGGTGACCATAGGTCTCAGTTTTCCCAGAATAGCCCTGGCTAATGCCTGTTTTCCAGAGTAATTATTAATAACCCCCTATTCACTTGCAAAAGTTGTCCTGGTTTGAATGATAAATCCTATAAATTATATGGTCACTCTATTTATAGCATAGGTAAATCATTGAAAACAGATTAGCACATGGCTCCTTTAAGAATTTGATTCCATTGATTTAGATGTGAGAAAGGAGGAAAAATAGGAGTTTAAATGTGTATCTTTTAAAAAATAAATCACTTTCCCAAATGTTTTTCCTGTCTCATAAGAGTACATTAATCTAACAACAATGATCCTATAGAGTAGTCCCTGATGCTTTAGATCAGACGGACCCAAATTAATGTGCAGTTTTTAGGAATCTGACATTATTACTGGAATTATCTTTTCAGTTAAATGTATTTTATAGGGGTATATAGAGCAATATATGCTCTGTTGATTTTAATGAGTTGTGACGTCTGGTATTTTATATGCTTGAATATTTGCCCACATGTAGGAATATGGACTCAGCCCCTAATGGAAAATAACATAAAGGAACACTGTAAAAAATCAGAAGTTAGAATGTCATTTAGCCATCCAGAGATGACACAGTAATTAACTATTGACACTTGTGAATAAGCTAGCACAAATTAATCTTGACACATTTGCAGACGAGTGATATCTTACAGTGAACACTTTGTAATTATATTTCAAAATGAAAATTAAATGACACTTAAAACTAGGTTGTCATGCTCAATGAAGCGAGCATGTAGCTCAACCGATTGGCAAATAAAATTCAGAATTTGAGCCACATGGTGCTTATGTACCATACTTCACTGTGTCAAACCCATACGTCTAGAGTGGATGATAGTAATTGCACTGTGGTGTTTTGGATGCATTTCTATGCAGCACTTTATCATTTAGGAGGGACCATCAATATTAGATGCCTAGTAGTGTTTCACTGGTTTGCTAAGGGGAAATAAATATTCAGAGGTTCCAGCATCTATACCTAGAGTTGCCGAGTTGTCCATTTCTGATTTGAATGGTGACAAAGAAGACTGGGCCTTTCCAATCAGATTAGACACTGTTTCCATTTTGTTTATATAGCTTTGGGAAGGGGTAGTCCCATCTCTCAAACTCTAGCCTGTGATAGGGGCAGCTTTATCATGAGTTCCAGTTTGAGCCACTCATTACCAGAAACCACAAAGCGACATTTAGGCGTAGACTGCTATTTTTTGTTATCTTGGGCTGAGCAAAATGTGATTTGGGTGTTTCCCTCTGCTCTAGGCTGAAGTGTCAAAAAGATTCAAATATACAGCTAAGGGCTTATCTGCATTCATTTCTACTTCCAAGATGGCCCATTCTAGAATAGTGGCTTTTGGAAATAGAAGAAATAGGAAGGAAAAAACCATAACTCTTGCCTATGGGGAATTACTAAACTAAGTCCTTTTGAGTAGTCTCTGGCCACTCTTCTGTCTGGCATCGTACATTGGCAGTGAATGTATGCTCATAAGGGGCATCTCACTGGGCTCCAGTTTTTGAGGCAATAGACAGCCTGATGCCTAACTTATGTTTTATACTAAATACCGTTATGCTGAAGAAGTTGTTTGCTCCTCTGAGGGGCAGATTCAGCCCTCAACAGGGCTTTCATTGAGTGGTTAATATTTCTTTTTATAGACCAGATGACATGTTAACATGCTGAATATGACTATTGGATGAAGGAAGGGAATATAAACTTTGCACATGGATCCTGGACTTTAAAATTAACACATTACCCTCAAAAGGATAAGTGGATGAATATTAAATTTTGTTTTTATTTTTTTAAAGATTTTATTTATTCATGAGAGACACACACACAGGGAGGCAGAGACACAGGCAGAGGGAGAAGCAGGCGCCATGCAGGGAGCCCAACATGGGACTCGTTCCCGGGTCTCCAGGATCACACCCTCAGCTGAAGGCAGACACTTAACTGCTGAGCCACGCAGGCATCCCTAAATTTTGTTTTTAAAAAACTCTTTGTACATGTGATATCCACAACAAAAAGATTTCTGACTTTTTGTTGTTTTTTTTCTTTTTTGCACTCCCTTAACAATATTTGTAAGTTTTATCAGTTCTGAAAATCTTTCCTTCAGAAAAGGCCAAAGTAGACCATAAGTAATAGAAAGTTCTTTCCTGTCTTTGCTTACAGATTTTACTTTTTACATCCAAATTAAGCTCTTGAGAAAAATGTAGCCAGAGTTTTCCTGTCTTTATTCTCCAAAGATCAGATTTCCACATAGCCATTCTTTCCAGATGAGCAGTCCAGATATGGATGAACTGTTCATATGTTCACAAGTGTCATACAAGGAGTACTGTTCACCTACAGAGAAAGATTTAGGGGGTAAGCAGAGAGGTGGCACCTGTTTGAAATTTTTCATTTTCTCCAACTTACTAAGTCTGCCTCTCTCATTTTATAGGAACTCTTTCACACAGAAGTGCCCTAAAGCATTCTTGTCATTCCAAGAGAGATACCTGGGGTAATGGCAAAGGTGCAAGCATTTCATTTGAACTTAACAAAACTTTATTTCTGATAGATTGCAAGACAACAGCAGCAACTTCTGCAGCAGCAGCACAAAATTAATCTCCTGCAGCAACAGATCCAGGTCAGTGTATTTTATTACTCTCGGCTGGTTGTACTTACTTTCCTCCTTGCAAATGGAATTTAAAATGCTGCAAATGCACCCCTCTCTTGTCAACAGCACCAATAGGGCTGTTACTCAAGGATGTTGTATAAGTGGATGTAGGAAACATCGACCACACAGTGGTCTAAGCATTCTTTTCTGATGTAAGGTGTAAAGAGAATAAACCTTATATCTCTTTTTCCTTCTGTCATTTGCCCAACACAACCCAGTGGAAAACTAAATTGTTTCAAAGGTAGCACACACGTGCTCTTTTTATTGCCACAAACCACTTTTTGCTTCGTATTTTACCATTTAATGGTATCACAGGGAAAAGCTGAGGCTTATTCACTTCTTAGGATTGCCTGATTGGGTCAATTATGAGAAGAGTCTTATGACCTGGGAAAAGATTGATAATGATTAATTTGTTCTTTAGCAAATAGGAACTGCATTTCTGCTAGGAGCTGAGGGGAGTAGAAAGATCAATGAATAATTATGTGCCTTCAAGGAGCTTATAGTCTAAAAAGGAAAAAAAAAAATCTTGTTCTCAAATAATTGTAACCCAATTTTAAAAATCCCTTTTATGTTGTGGCAGTGTAACACGGTACATAGATCATGATTACAGTGGCCTAGGAAGGAATTCTGATTTCTGACGTTCCTTTAGAACTTGATGGCTAATGTAACTAACAGCTATCTGAGATAGGTAAGGGAAGTGACCTCCATTTTTGAAAAGGAACATAGCTATGTGACTTCTAGGAAACCATAGAATACGGAACCAATTGTCTAGTGATTAATCCTGAGGAATACTCATCCCAGATTTCCATCTTTCTGCCACGGCCTCTGTGCTTTCCCTTGATTGCTGTGGATATTTTCTAACCTCTGTGATTTGTGCGTCAGCCTAGTTGGGGTGGTATGTTGGGAATGATAGTATGCCTTTGCTTGAGTTTAATATTACACATTCCTCTATTTTAAAAAAAATCATTCACATATAGTCATAGTTTATTCTTCTACTCTTTCATTGGTGAAAGCCAGCGATTTTACCTTAGAGCCTTGCTTCATTTGTTAATCATACTTGGTGTTCTGTTTTAAAGTACCATTTTGGTATACCTGTACCTTATTTGGCATATTGTCCTGCTATCTTCACTCAAAGGTTTTATCCAGTGTCTTTGTTTTTGTTTAGTTTGTTCTAATTTATCTTCCATAAGCAAGTGTATATGTTTCAAAATAAAGAGTCCGAATACAGAGGAGATGGAATGTCTCTGGCATTTTTGACAGTCTACTTTTACAATTAAATCTTGGAATAATTTCTCATCCTGATATCTCTTTTATGACTCATGCTGAGATCCTTAATTAAGTAACTGTCCAGGTGTTCCTTGGTTCTGCCCTTATTAGAATTTTCAGTGTGTCTCCTACTGCTAAGGTCAAGATTTTTAGCCTGTGGTTTCCTACATTTTCCTCTAGATTCCTCTCTAAGAACTCTGTAGGTGTTAAATAGCCTGGTCTTTTAGTTCTCTCTGTTTCTCCTACTTGTAAAGTATGAATGGAAGAAGTTTCCTGAGATGTTCCCTGATTTCCCATTTACTTATTGTTTTTACTACATCTTTATTACTTCTTTATTTTGAATGTATTTCACTTCTCAGCTCACTGTTGTTTATATTAAGTGGCTGTCTTAATTGATGTTTGCTTTGTGGTACTGAGGATGTCAGATGAATAGCAGCCAGATCACTTCAGAGCATTTTTATGAAATATTATTAGTATTTATTGAGGTACACATGATGTTATAGTTGTAACTTTACTACATGAAATTGATGCCTTTTTCAAAAAACTATAGAATATGAAGTTAAAATATTATTCATCAGAATGTTCAATTTGAAAAGATAGGAAAATTGTTTTCCAAGTTTTCTAATAGAAGTTTAATTGCTTTCAAAATTGTGGCTATTTCTTATTGTTTAAGTTTTTAAAAATTGAAGCTAATCAGCACTTGATCTCAGCTGTATGAATTACAAAATCAGAGAGATTCAAAATGTCAGAGTTGCATTCATTTTAGAAATGCAGAAATCTTTATAATAAGGATTCATATTTTAAAAATAACAGGAAGCAATAACCTGTATTTATAGTTCATTCTGTCCTGAGCTACTGCGTTACTTCATATCTTGTCAGTATTTATCTTATCAGTATAGACCATTCAGAGCATTTTTCAAATGCTGGAAAACACTCCTTACACAAAACATATTCATCTCTGACACTTGCGAAGCAGGACTTTGATATTCAGACTTTTATTTTGGGGGGAATGGGAAATGGGTTAACTGTGTTTTCGAATGTGGTTTTTGACAAGCTATTGTCACGATCAAATTTAGAAGAGATTATTGTTGGGCCAGTTTTAGTATACTTCTTGAGCAAAATATGAGATGTAAGAGATGCCTCAAACATTCTTCCATCATGAAAGAAACATTTTCCCTTTGAAAACAAAACAGAACAAAGAGTAAAAATAAGGTAAGCATAAAACCTACTTTCCCTTCTGAAAGCAAATGTGTACAGACAATTTGTGCAAGTTTGACCTTCTTTCTTCTCTTTAAATCTTGGGTCTTAGAACCTGTTAGCTAACATGGTTAGCAAGATTAAGCCATGGCAATTGGCTATGGATCATGAGGATCAAGTGGTTACATTCACGATCACTCTCTACTTCTAGTTTAGAATGCTGACTTGTGAATCAGTGTTGTTTCAGAATTTGCAAGCTGTAATAGAAACAAAGAGAAGAGTGTCTAACCTCTTGTAATAACCACATACCAATACATCTGGGCCTAATATAATTGAGACAAATGAAAACCTGAATGGTTTACACAATTTGAAAAGCAGTGTTTTTCCTTAGAGATAGGAAAAGGCATGATGAAGATAGTATTATAAAAGTCCTCATACTTATTTTATGTGAAATCATTGAAAACTTATACATGTATTTAAAAACCATTTCATTTATGTATTTTTCTTCCTTAAGTAGAATTTTTAACATAATTTTGCCTTAATAAATCCTAACTAAATTTTGAGAGAGATACCATGTAAGCCATGTTTAGAAAGTCAGATGAATGATTTTGTGAACCAGTGTTTTTATATTTTTGATGAGTCAATTTTTGCCATTAAAAAATCAGGGTAATAACTTTAAATGATTATTAAAATGCTTTAATATTAACAGATCTTTTAGGAGGCTGTTTGCTTAGTGAATTCAAATCCCTCTGTTTGTGCTTTGGGGAAAATGGTGATTCCTCTAATTTGTTTCATATTAAGTAATTCCCCCGATATAAAGCCCAGAAAAAGTTAGACATTTTTGATATTTCCAGGACAGAAATAGCATAGTTTTCATCAAGTCTATGGAAAGCCAAAATAATAGATGTGGAATATAGGCCCTTCGAATTGGGAATGTCGATTCTCATGCTTTAATTCCAAATGACAGATAATTGCTTCAGTAACATTATCTTTTTTTGTTTCTACTGTTGCACTAGAGTGTCTTAGTCTTTTGAAGCATTTTATTTATGAATTATGTTGGCCAGTAAACAAAATTCACTTTTAGTCTGTTGGACATATCAAAGTATATTTACAATATTTAAATCAACCACTAAATATAAGACTAGTCTAAGCAAAGGAGAAAATACTTTATAAATACTACTTTCTTGATCCATCCATAAATTTATTTATTCAACCTCAATTGACCATGTCATGGTTTTTGAATCTAGAGAAGATAGTCTTCATGGACACAACATACCACATTCTTCACATTCTTTGGTTTCAATAGCACATCACTAGGAACACATTTAGTGATGACATTTTATTGCTAAAACTTAATCTTTGGAAGAGAATTCAGCTTATGAAAATATCTCCATGAGAAACTTGCTTTTCCAGACATGAGCGGTGTTATCCCATTATCCATGTCTCTTCAACCCCCAATTTTAGAGTTATTCAAGTGGCTTATATTGTGTGCCATACAGGCAGTATCCTGTCCTCACATCACTGATGGAACCACAGTGGTCTCCCAACAATGGACTTGCTGGTTGGGGTTTTATTTGGGTATTTGGCTTCCTGGGCCAGAGCCAACAATTTAGTGAACTCATACACACATGCCTTTTTTAGTATAATTATGAAACTTGAAATTCTTAGCTTCTTGTTAATCGTTATGATTACTAATCTTTATGATTAATGTATAATATGCATTGCCCTTTCCTCATCATTTAATACATGCATCAGATGGCAAACTCCGTCTATGGAAGGTCTGAACTAAATGCCATTGCTGCTGCTTTCCACATACTCTTTGTCTCCTCTGAAAGCTTTCTGTTTTAAATGCTGTAATATAGGTTGTTTTTTTACAACATAAACATTTATTTTTTTTCTTCCTGAAGCTTCACTCTGTATATGAGTATATGAATATTTTTCAGACATAGTATATTTTCTATTTTGACTATAATATATTCCTGTGTACTCTTCATATATTTTGTGTGTCTCTGTGTGTTTGTCATGAGATAGAGCACCCACCATTCAATATGCATTCTTCCTCTTCAAGTCTGGTAACCAGGAGAGATGCTAATATTACAAGAAAGGAGATGATTATTCTTAAAACTATTAAACAGAATAATTTGAGATGTACTCTCACCTTTAAAGGAGATAAACCTTACCTATTGTTTCCTTCAATATGATTAACTATAGGCATTTCAGTTATCTGCTGAGCCGAATAAGGACTACCTTTTTATGTGAAGTAGTTGTCTAAAAATCAGAAATAATTACTTTGTACATTAGCCTTCATGGCCTGTATGACCTGGTTAATTAATTTTTTGCTAGGATAATAATAATAGATATATATTTGAGGGTATGCTTCATCATTAAGTATCTAAGTGACCTCTAATTTTAAGAGCTGGACCTTGGCATTTATTGTCTTTTGGAGATGGCTGCAGGAGCCAACGTAAGCCTGATGAAAGTCAGGAGCCCTGTAGTCTCACGCAGTCCCTCTGTCTTATGTTGTATCTTTGTTAATTGTATTTAGCATTGATAAACAAAAAGCAATTACAGTGCTCCTGTTTTGGCTCCAGCCAATAGTTCTTTTTTGTGTTATTGATCAGGTAACGAATCTCCTTCCAACAGCCTCTGAACATGACTAAATAAACCCACTGGAAGTAATTTGATACTACTATTGGCACTGTACATGTATCTGATACTCTCTTGCAATGAAATGAGAGTTATAAACAAAGCTTAGAAGTCTAGGATTAGCCCCCAGCTTCAGCAAGCCCTTAAAATATTTTGTAATTCTATCTTCAATCATGAATTAGCCAGGAAAAACAGACCCTGTCTCCTCTATTTCTCTGCTGTATGCTGTTTTTAATTGCCCACAGGCAGACTGTTGTGATCTTCTTTGGAAGTTTAAAACCAAGATAAAAATGCAAATCTAATTATTTCTTTTATGTAATCTAATTAACTTTTTAAGTAATGATAGATGCTCCATAGCTTGCTTCAAACATTTTAATAATGAAGTTTCTGAATTATAAAGAATAGGTAAAGCTGCTATAATTCATAAATAGCAAGGACCTTCACAACTAAAAATATAAATTATCTGGGGATTAGAAAAACTCCATGTTAGCCATGCTAGACTGTTAAAGTTGGAGTGGCTCTAAAAATAAGTGATGCTTGCCCAGATCCTATGAATTACTGTATGGAGGTATTAATCAGCTTGCTACGTGTTTTCTAAATGTGGCCTATGGCAAAGATCTTTCAGCAGACCAGAACCTGAATCTCAGTGCTTTCCAGGCATTGCGGTTCAGTTTCCCCCACCCTCTCTAGGTGACCCTACCCTGCTTATACTTATCTCTGAAACCAGTCCCCAGCTCTGTCTCAAACTACTGATACTAAAAATTCCGGGAAACCAAAGTCTTTGCTTCTTTCTAGGATTAATGAAAAAGGAAGAGTACATGACCTCCTCAGAGGCAGGAGGGTAATGGAGCAGAGTGAGCAGATGATCCAGGTGGTGTGGGCATGTGACATTATGTAACACTGAATCAATCCCATGGGGAAAAGGCAGCTCTCTTCTATTTTTTTCTTGATCTCTTTGATTACATTGAGGGCTCAGTTTAGTGTTAGTCTTTAATACCTTTCTAGGATGTGCTAATCTCTCTCTAAAGGAAAGACAGAGAAAGAAAGAGAGAGAGAGAGGGAGCATCTTAGTCTCAGAGTCTTTGGAGGCAAAAGCATTTAGCTACAAATAAAATAAAAATAAAAATAAACTAGTTTTTCATACTTATCTGCTTATCTTGTATTTATGACAGGAGATTTTAGGTTTCTATTTGAGGTAGTGATATGAAGTTCCCTTTTGAAATAAATGTATTTAAGCAAAAACAAGTCAATTTAAATAAGAAACTTAAGCAAATAATAGTTGTGTACTTGGGTGTGACTTGATAAATTTTGGGAAACCTTTGAAAAAGCATTACAGTAAGAGGTATTAAATGATCCCCTTCTACTCTGCTTCCACTTTAATAGAAGGTTAAACTTGGAAACATCATTTAGAGGTCCTCATGATTCCCATTTGCTCATTGAGGGGAGGCTGGGTAGCTATTCCTTGTAGACGACTATATTGTGATTTTATCATTAAGTGATATTTAAAAAAATCCTGACGTTATGGTTGTTTTTTTTTAACCTCTTATGGAATTAAAATGCCTTTTCTTTTTATGAAGTAAAGGTGACAATAGATGGTATAAACTTTGTTTTTTTGTTTTCCAGTAATTTGGTAAAATAAGACATATAGATAGATAGATAGATAGATAGATAGATAGATAGATGATAGATAGATAGAGATATACACACACATATATATACAAACACATATATCTATATATCTATATATCTATATATCTATATAGATATATATCCCCAGTCTTGTTTTTCTTTGAAATTTCTTTGGAACTTTTTGTCCAGTCCAAATCCTGTACTTTACAGAAAAAACTGAAACTCCAGACTTGTCCAAGCTTAAAAAGCTAAATATTGTCAGCTATGAGTGGGACCTGACTTTCTCAACTCCTTAGTCCAGTGCTATTTCCAACATTCCAGGTTGTGCCTCAGTTTGCCCTTTTTGTGACTTGAATAAATCTTAGTGCACTTTAGTTTCTTAGTTTGTAAAATGTGGATAATAATACCTAACATCTAAAATCTCATTACATTTTCTTTGTCCTTAAACAGAAAAAAATTGAAGATTTGCCATTAGAATCAGTTTATATACCAGAACTACTACAACTGTGGGTATATACCCACAAGGAAAGAGATAAAAAGAAAATAATTGGAATCTTTCTATAGTGTAGTATGAAATGTATTCATGGCTGAGTGACTCTTTTGGTATTTACATATAAACTTCTTAGATAGTTAATTATTTTACTTTCTGGGGGCTTTAAAGTGTTAGGTCTTTATATTGAGGGTCAGTCACCCTTAATGTTAATACTTTTCTTTATAGCTACCTTCTCCAGCTGACAAAAGTGAGCAGTGAGTGACAGCATTTGATGCCAGTTGTTCTCAATCTTGATTGTATCTTGTGATCACTTGGAAGCCTTTTAAAAATACCAATGCCTGGGTTCCATCCCAGAGATTCTGATTTAATTGGCCGAGGGTATGGTCCTAGTGGAAGATTGTTAAAAACTCTATAGATGATACTAGAGGACAATCAAGATTGAGAAATACTGCTTTATACAGTGTAATGCAGACTAAATGATTAAATGTGAACTCTGAGTTGTTTGGATTATCTATCTACCTACCTAACATCTATCTATATCTATAGATGTTAGGTAATAGATGTAGATCTAGATCTAGATAAACAGGATTGCATAGCTTAAACAAATAATTTTTTAGCAGTTGAAATATACCTGTGACTTTGGTCACAGCTATATTACTAACTTTTAATAGATCATGGTTTAAATAAGTTAAATAAATTTAGTTAATTGTTCTAATAACTTGATTTTTATGTATATATAAGTATACTAGCAAACAGGACTGTGTTGAAATCAGAATATTTTTTTCCTTTGGGGGATAGTATTTAAAATATAAATGAAGCATAGCCTTTCCTAATAATATAAAAACTTTTAGAAAATAAATTTTCAGTTACTATTTAAACAAAATGACCCAGGAAATCAACCTGTTATGTATTTTTATGTGTTTTTTAAAAATTCCCTATAAAATTGACTATATCTTGATATATATGTGTAATGTATGAATAAGAATACACCTTTGAGCTAGATTTGTACATATAAGTAGGAGGTATAGAGGAGAAGATGCATTATTTCAGAGTGCATGTATGTAATTTAAATTTTTTTTAGAACTAGCACAGGTATTGGTTACATTTAAATTCCAGTTCTACTACTAGCTAGCTCAGTGATCTATTTTGCTACTTACTAGCTATGAGACAAGTTTCTTAATGTCTCTGAGCCTGCATTTCTAATTCCTAAAAGATGGGGAATAATAGTACCTTATTTGTTGTGAGATTAGAGATCATTATATAAAGCCTCTAGTAAGTGCTCAATGCACAGTATCTATCAGCATCATTATTGTTGTTGTATACTAGGTATAATCCCAGAGAACCTTATAGAAAAAAAAATATATATACATATTTTGTACCTGTGTGTATGTTTGTATGTACATACACATGCATATTTAGAACCCAGAAATTAGTGATGTGAATATAGGGTAATCAGTGTGGATGCACTTAAAACAATTATTATTACCATGATAATCTAAAGGAAAAGAAAAAGCAACAATTTTCTCTGGCTACCAAAGGAGAACTGTTTTAATTGTCAGTGAGAGGAGAGTAGGGTTTATCAGGCACTCAGAACTGGTTGGCTGAGAATTAGACAGGGCTGCCTGGAGATTGTCTAAAAGGGAGCATGGCATTTTATTCTGGAAAATAGGGTCAAATTCTCACCTTTCACACTAAAATGGGCTTTTCTATTAGATCAATAGTGCTTGTGAAGTTAGAGGGATAGTAAATGAACCTTTCCAATTTATTTTATAGCTTTAAAAAAAATCACAGATGAAGTTATGTGATGTAGCAGCACAAAATGCAAAAGTCCTTCTTGTTTAAAATAAAGTTGTTCATATAAATCTTGTGTACGCCATCTCCTGTAAGTCAAGCATTTGCCCAGCTTTTGTGAATTATGTCTATACTTAGAATTTAAGAAGTTAAACAGTATGCATACCAGACTTGAGAGATGGGAAATAAAAATTGATATACTGTGTGACACTTGATATAGCACAGGGAAATATCTTTTAAATTCTGAAAGGATGTACTGACATAACCATTTTTAATTCACGTAAGGTAACTCCCACTCAAAGTTATTAATGTTAGAGTCAGATATTTTTACTTGTTCAAAATAAAAGAAAATAAATGATGCAAAAGGTATCAGGGTCTCACTACAAGACACTGAATTCATTTCGTCTACCACCCGATCCATTACGAAAATGTTAAAGTTGTGACATTAAACAATAAAAGTCAAGGAATTCACAGATCAGAATAGAGGGTAAAGTCCATCCTCAGTCCGGTCATAGTCATGACTATTGTTGAACATACATTTCGGTGGAAGGCTTGAATTTTCTACAGTGGCTGCAATGAGTGCAGATGGAAAGGGCTCTCTGCTGGGGTGACTTGGCTGCTGCTCAAACATGCTGACAAGGTGGACAAACTCTTCTAAAGAACTTGTAGCAGGCCCGGCTTATTTTGTACTGGAAAAGCATCATTCATTTCCCAGCCACACATAAGTTGGCTGCTCCTCATGCATTCTTCAGTTGTATTATTCATTAGAAAAGGGGGAAAAAACCAAGAAGGCTGATTTTAGTTTCAATTGACCATCTCATAACTTTTGTCCCCTTCCAAAAGTTGTGATGGTGTCAGAAACTAAGGTATCCAAATGGAAAAACATTCTTATGCTCTACTATTTTTTTAAATATTTATTTTTTCACGAGAGACACACATAGAGGTAGAAACACAGGCAGAGGGAGAAGCAGGCTCCCTGCAGGAGCCCAATGTGGGACTGATCCCGGGACTCCAGGATCATGCCCTGAGCTGAAGGCAGACGCTTAACTGCTGAGTCACTCAGAAGTCCCCTTTAAGCTCTATTATTTGATAAAAGATGGAAGTAAGTCCTAGTTTGGTGTTTTTGAAGCTGGCTGTGGCAGAAGTCATTTGCATTAAACACATTGCATTAAACACAGGGCTCTTTAGGATTCATGTAATTGAATGGCGCCTGAGGAGGCCATGCAGAGCTTGAAACTTCAAGGAGAGGGGAGCTCTCCAGCTGCTGGCTCAGGTATTTGTCTGTCCTGAAGGACCTTTTTTCATTCTGTGGCTGTCAGCTTCTCCTTCCTCCTGACTTGCATTTCACTGAGCATCAGGAGTGTCATGATGGCTCCCAGATCATCAGTTTTGGAGCTGGAGGCTGAGGATTGAAGGAATCAACATGAATCTAATGGAGGAAGAATGAGTTTAACAGCAAAAGATGATGGAGAGGAAGGGTGTGCACACTAATAGGCATCTGTCACCTTGCTTACTGAGGAGCAGGAGCAGTGGAGGTTTAAGAAAAGGAAAGTAGTTTCAAGTCATTCTCTCTTTCCCACTCTGTGTAATTCTTTGTAATGCTTTGTGCAGACTCAGGTCTCCAGATGTATGTTTGAAGGTTAGATGGAGTGGAGGCACAGTTAGATGAGCTGGTGTGCTGTCTATGGAAAAGCCTATAGGGCCAAGTGCCTGGCTGGCTCAGATGGTGGAAGATGTGACTCTTGATCTCAGAGTTGTGAGTTTGAGCCCTACATCAGCCTGGAACCTACTTCAAATAAGAAAAATAATAAACAAACAAATAAACATTTATAAAAGGAAAGAAAAACCCAGAGGAGTGGGGAAAAGTGAATTAGTAGTATTCATTATTGGCTCGAGCCAGAGGTTAGTCTTAGAAGATGAGCTAGACCAGGTCAGATCCACAATGACAGAGCAAATATGTAGGCTAACATTGGAGGAATTCCAGTTCATGGCTAGAGTTATCTATAGTGCAAGGGTGGAAACCAGAACAAAGACAAATGATGTTGGGCTCTTGAGGTTGACCTCCACACAACAGCTGGTTTCCTGTTAAGATTGTCTGATTTGGTAGAGAGATACACTGGTCTCTGGCAGGGCCCTTCCAGAGTCTCTCTTTTAGGGTAGAAGTACACCTTTGGAATTCATAGGGATCCCCTGTGGGAGGGAAATTCAAACCATTGGCAGTCCAGTAGAAGAGGTAATTCGAATTCTATGTTTAAGACTCAGCTTCCATATCAGTACAGTATCTTTCCTTCTTGATAAGATTGGACCTGATTGTAGAGACCAGGATTTGTGATATAATATCTCTGAGCTATACTGTATACCTCAAGTGATTAAGCATATAATCTTTAAGGCAAATGTCTTTGTGTAATACAATCACAGTTAAACTAATTTTTCTTCTTTTAGTTAAGTTTTTTAAAAAAATTTCCAACATATATTGCTTTTGTATAGGAAAAAAGTTAAAAAATTTAAATTTACTTTGAAAGAACAATGATTTTCAATATTAGTAAAATTATTAAATTTATTATGGTATATTCATGTGATGGGCAGTTAAAAATATTTACAAATAATTTTTAATGATTTGAGATAATGCTTATAATATATCATCAGGTGGAAAAAATCCAGAATTTAATAATGTAAGTACATTATAATCTCAGCTATATAATAGGCATAAAAAAGAACTAGAAAAGAATGCATCACTTTTATAATTAACCTTATTTTTATTATTTTACCTTTTTTAAAGATTTTATTTATTTGAGACACAGAGAGAGTGCCCAAGTGTGAGGAGAAAGGGAGATGGATTCCAGGGAAGAGACAGAGGGAGAGGGAGCAGCAGACTCTCTGCCAAATAGGGAGCCTGACATGGGGCTTGATTCCAGAACTTCTGAGATCATGACCTGAGCCGAAGGCAGATACTTAACTGACTGAGAGACCCAGGCGCCCCCATTATTTTACTTTTTAAAATGCAGTTAACAAAAAAGGAGCTGGCGTCTATCTTTTTATCTTGTGATCACCTGTGGAATAGATTGTGATCGCCAATAGATCATCAAATCTTATGATTTAATTGTTATATCTGATTTCTGGTTGCTTAAATAGAGCTTCCAATTAATAATAATAAAAAAACAACAACCTGGTCCCCAGATAACTGGAAAAAAAATTTAAAGGTACAGATCTTTTCAGTACTGTCATGCTAGTTTACTGATATCCATACCTGTTCCATCTCTTTGTTTTCCCAACCATCTTTGCCTAAGACAATAAATTATTTCCATAGATTTGTATGTTCCCATTGGCTCAGGGAGGCCATGATTTCAAGCCTAGGAAAAAGGGAGACATGGAGATCATAATGCATCTCCTCTCAGCAAACTTGTTCTTCTCCCTTCTATGGAAGGAATACAGTCCCAACTGGATGACAAAATAGTATTAGAGAAGTGTAGAGAGGCAGAAAGAAGCCTAGGCTTGGACTCAAGATGTCTGTGTCTAGTTTTTGTTCTGCTAGTAACTACATGACCTTTGAAAATTATTCTTCTACAATGATTTTCATTTCTATGTATTTAGAACAAAGATCATTGTACACGATGATCACAGAAATTCCATGTGACTCTGACCTCCTATGACTCTAGATGAAGAGAATTAACTCTGGTCCTTAGAAAATGGAGAGTAGTGGGTAGCTTTGCCTAAGAAACCTGCAGACAAATGTCAAGTTTGGCCAAAGCAAAAGCCATATCTCTCTAGGAATGTTTGCATTTTAAACCATTGAAAGTTTTTAAATTATGAGGTCAAATTCATATTTCCTTTGTGGGGTATTGTGATGGCTTGTAATGCCTGCCACATGAAATGATGGCTATCGGGGATTCTTAGAAAAATATATTTAGGAAGAGGGCCTGTAAATGCCTGCTTTCAAGGCTACACCAAACACATTTCTACAGCCAATGACAAACTCCTGGCATTAGGGCTATAGAACGGAAAGGGTGACACAAACTTAATTTTAGTGTTGCAAGTGAAATATTATAATTTTTGGAAAAAAATCCTTATAGCTTTGCTAAAGTATTAATTGCAGGAAATTACAGCATATCCTTGTGTAGTATTATGTCAGTGGCATATATAGCATATAACACCTTTTCCTAGTCTCTCTTGTTTTCACCCCAAGTGTTGCATTTTCATTTGAAAAGAGATGTGTTAAGTAGTTAGAATTTTGCCTAACTGTGGGGGTGGTGCTGAGTGAGGCTCAGACTGTCTGAGAACAATTAAGCTGTGAAGGGGAGACTACTTGGTTATGCTTCCTAGAAGTGGGTTTACTGCTTGAAGCATAACGTTGACATGGATATTCTTTTGGTCATATCCTGATTTCTAGCTTGTTAGGTTTCATCTTCCAGTCCCAATAAATTTTCCAACTACAGTTTATTTATTGGGTTGCAAGATAAAAAATGAGAGAATTTCATTTCTGATGTGTGGTAGAGTTTAATATGGTTTTCCGATTTCCTCCCATTTTGTTTGAAGTAAATAGGGTAATTACTCACTAAAATTCTAATATCTTTCAGGGCTTTAGGGATGAATCTAAAACAGAACCATATAATGTTTTATTTAAGCAAATCCATGTTCTTATTAGGCAGTTCACCTTAATGTCATTTTTTATAAATAAACTTTGTTTTATTTTTTCAAGGGTTATTTAATTAATTTCGTTGTACTACCACATTCTGACATCTGCATCTGCTAAGGCCTGTAGGACGTGATTTGTGGTTTAAAAATGAAAATAATTTATTATTTGAAAAATGATAAATCATTCGGGAATGATACATAAATGTGAATGTAAAAGAGCCCAATGCACTTCCATCTCATTTTTTTTCTTTTGTACTAAGGCATCTGTATAGTTATCTGTGTTTGCACAAAGCATTTGTGCCAGTTGTACATCTGATTAATATCTAACTAGATATGAGTGAAACCTATTCTGGAGAAACTACTGCAGTGCTGGCTTCTTGAACTGTTTTTGGTTTCCATTAATTGCAGGGCTTTACCATATAACCATTGTATAGATCTGGTTTTACTTATGAAATCCAGATCTGCTTTTTCTTCCCTGCTGAGCAGGGTGAAGTTACTTGTGCTACCAGCTTCTTATTATTTGGGGGTTCACAGCATCTAGGGGATTGAAGCTGTCAGCCGTGGAACTCCCAGTGTTTCAATGGGAAGATTAACATTGCTAGATGTAAATCCTTGCAAAGTTTGCTTTACATGCGACACAGGTTAAGCAAGCACTTTACTTTTAAATAAAGTATTTATTTTAATAATTATGGAAAGATACTCACTTCCCCACTGCCAATCCCCCTTCTCTACTTTGGACAAGAGTAGTCTAGGCTGGAAGGCTTTTAAAGTCTGTCCATGGCCTCCATGTATTTCCCCCGTGGGGCATTGGGAGGAGTAGGTAAGGGGATAAGGTGGGGGACAGTACAGAGATTGGGTTTATAAAACCGTTTTATTTTCCTAGTATAAAGAGGTGCCTTGTTAAGTAGTAAGGAGTCTTCATCTCCACCCTGAAAGAACATGGTGGCTGTGTGTTCCAAAAGGGCAAAACGTATTGAATTTAAATAGGACAGCAAGTCTGTCCAGTTCTGGTCCTTAACCATTTCCTATTTGCCAGAGCTACATCCTAGCTATAGGTTGAAAAGCAGCTGGGAGATATACTGGTAATTCGCAAAATGGGTGTTCTCATCATTAACCATAAAATGTAGGAAAGACATCCGGGAAGAAATCTAAGACGATACTGCCTCTCCGTTTATGCCGACAGTGTTTGGGAACATTCTCATTACCTTTTTGACTAGAAAAGTCTTATTGCATTTGGAAAAACAAAACAAAACAAAAAAACCAATAGGAGGTCTTTTTTTTTTTTCTTTTTTAACTAACTAGCTGTGAAGTTGTATAAGAAAGAGAAAACACTTTGAAAAATGGTCCGAGCTCTCTTGTATTAAGCACAGCGGATGAAATGATTTATTGGGTTTTATACACATTCTGTAAAGGGTAAGCATTGCTAACAGAATGAGTGGCAGCCTCTGGGAGCTGAACAGGCCCCAGGGACTAGTCTTTGTTCCTCTGCTCTTGACAGGCATGTGTCTCTGTTAAATGAGAGCTTAATTTCTCTCATATGTGAACAATTTCCAAGCCCAACAAAGGCAGCCAGGACTGGAGCTATTTAAAAGAACCAGCACAGGAGGAAGCATTCTTGAAGAAAGGGGATGCTAAAAGGCTAATTACTCACCATGGCTTAGCAACTATTTTATTTTTTCCCTAAGCAAGGTTTATTAACATGGATCTGCCACTTTTTTTTTTTAACATAAACACACATTAAAATTACAAGGTTATATTTTTATTCTTTGTGAAATAGCCATTTGCTGATCTCTGCTCATTGAAAAGAGGTGCCCCCACCAGCAGTGGTGGTGTATATCATGGAATATTAATTCACTAGAGGGGGAGGGGAAAGGCTAATATACTTTGGATCCTTTCTCTCTCAAGTGGAAGGAATTTAAAGTATTTACTAAGCAGCATCCTTGGCAACACTGTGAACCCTCTCTTTAGACAGTAATTGCTTAAAATATGGAGGGGATCTTTATTTCAACATTTTCTGTGGGTGTTTCAAACTATGATTTGTTTAGTTTGTCTCAATTTGTGGACTCTGGCATCTGGGGGAAAATCCATGTTGTTGAAGAGGCATACGTAGGAAGTTACAGGTATATTTCCATTTACACTGTTCATATTTTCTTAAGGTTTTGTAAACTGGATCATTTTTTCCCCTTTTGACTTGTATTATAATCATTAGCCCTTTATCTTATTTTTTGACTACTGATCTTTAAATTTCTGTACTTTTCCTTTCAAGCTTGATATCTTTAGGCAATGCTCTATAAAAAACATTTAAATATATTTATATGGCAACTATTCTATTATTAAGGTAAGAATATGTAAACATGAAGGATAATTACCTTATTTATCTGTTTTGTATGTTTTTAAAACGGGACACACTAAATATTTAAGTTATTTACAGAGAAGAATTTTAGAAATGAAAGGGGAATTTATAATTTTTTACGAAGACACTATGTTGAATATTGAGACACTTTGGCCAAACTTGGTTTGTTTTATTTTAGAACTAAAACAGTGGCCTAGGTTCTCTTGATGATCACCAATAATTTGCTGAATAACCTTTGGCAAATCTCAATCTCTGAGGCCTCAAATGCCTCATCTATAAATAAATATTTTTTTTTACCATCTCTAAACTTCTGTGTTATAAGAAATTGATCTCTGAAATAAAATAAATGAAATGCTTGCAGAATACCCATAATGAATTTGTTTAAAAATCCCCCTGAGAAACCTTATTACAAGTCTACATTTTGAATTTTTTAAATGGGAAAATCAGGAAGTCTTCAGATATGATACACTTCATGGGAACAACATTCCACTATACGTGACAGGCTCTGTGTGGCACAGCAGAAAAGGTGGGGAAACTATTGATTTTATTTGTAATGATGGACTGCTGACAGATAACTCTTTGGATTGTACTTATGAAAGTGGTCTTCATGAGCAAATCTCATTATTCATATGCCATTTAACACTTGTAGTTTAAAAAAAAAGTGTAATTTCCACCTGTATGGCTCTACTAGCATATAGATAACTCCTGAAAGTGTCTGAGCCCTGTATATGGCCATGATGATCTAACTTGGAATGAGAAAGGGGTACTTAGAGTGTGAAATGGTGACTGCGTGACTTGGAGAAGAAAAAAACAAAAGCCATTTCCTCCCAGGTGCTTTTTTTTTAGTATTCTTGCTTGCTATCCAGAGGTACTGTGGTTTCCATAAGAAGCCATGTTTTAGTAGAAATAACACATGCCAAACCACTTAAACTAATGACTAAGCATCTTTGTTCCAGATTTGGATTGCATTTGAATATGAAAAACAGTAAGATCTTCAGAGATGAGAGTCAAAGAAAATTCTAGCATCCTTATTTCTGACATGAATTAATTAGGTTAAGATTGCTTTCCTTTTTTTGTTTAGGATGTTATCCAAAATGAACAATCAATATCATTTCTTTATAAGTCTGCCTCTCTTTCTTCCAATTTTTATTGAGATATAATTGACATACATCACTGTATAAGTTTACAGTGTATAGCATAATATACTTACATATACATACATACTATGAAATAATTATCATCTATAGGCACCTATCATCTCATATAGATTTTATACAAAAAAAAATGCAAACAAATAAAGAAAAAAAGGTTATTTTCTCTGTTCTTTTATAAAAGATTTATTCATTTGAGAGAAAGAGCAGAGGGAGGGGCAGAGGGAGAGAGAAAATTCTGAAGTAGACTCCCCACTGAGGACAGAGCCCAATGCACAGGACTCCATCCCAGTACCCTGAGATCATGCATGACCTGAGCCAAAATCAAGAGCCAGCTACTTAATCAACTGAGCCACCCAGGCACCCCAAAAGTTATTTTCGTGATGAGAACTCTTCAGATTTATTCCCTTAACAATACCCGATATATTATACAGGAGTGTTAACTATAGTCATCATGTTGTACATTATAACCTAGTACTTATTTACTTTATAACTGGAAGTTTATACCTTTTAATCACCTTTCTCTAATTCCCCCTCCCTCTACCCCTCTGAATCTGATCTCTTTTTCTATGAGGTTGTTTGTTTTAGATTCCACATACAAGTGAGATCATACAGTATTTATCCTTCTCTGACTTATTTCACTTAGCCTAATGCCCTTAAGGTTCATCCACATTGTTGCAAATGGCAGAATTTTCTTGTTTTTATATGGATGAATAATATTCCACTGTACACATATACCACAACTTCTTCATTCACTCATCTGTTAACAGACACTTAGGTTGTTTCTCTGTCTTGGCTGTTATAAATAATGCTGCTGTAACATCAGGGTGCAAATTTCTTTTCAAGTTAATGTTTTCATTTCCTTTGGATATATTCCCTGAAGTGGAATTGCTCGGTCTTATGGTAGTTTGATTTTTAAGTTTTTGAGGCTCCTCTGTACTGTTTTCCATAGTGGTTGTGCCAGTTTACAACCTCATCAGTAGTGCACAAGGGTTCTCTTTTCTCCAAATCTACGCCAGCATCTATCATCTTCTGTCTTTTTGATTGTGGCCATTCTAACAGGCATGCGGTGATATCTCATTGTGGTTGTGATTTGCATTTCCCTGATGACACATGATGTTGAGTATCTTTTAATGTACCTATTGTCTGCCTCTCTTTTTATATTTTCTGTTCTTATAAATGACATCACTTCAAGTCATTTGATCTTGGCTTTTTCTTCACACATCTTACAATGGCCAATTCTAGTCCAATTTACCTTTAAATGTCTCACATCTAGCTTCTGTTTTTCATTCCCACTGTTACCAACATGATTCAGATTTTCATCACCTTAGGCCCAAACTGCTGAAATATAGTCTCCAGTTGTCTCCTCACCTTCAGTGTGTCCCGCTCTCTTTACGCATTCATTCCAAAGTATTTTTCCTCATTGTGCTTATCTTCTGCTCAGAAATGTGGAATGGTGTCATGTTGCCTATGATTTTGATTTATTTAATACATTTTCATGGAGCACTTTTATATTTCTGACACTTTTCTAGTCATTGAGGTTATGGCGATCTACAAAAATTTCTGCCCTGCTTAGCCTAAGTTCCCATGGGGAAGGCAGACATAAATGAGAGAAGTAAAAAGATAGTATGTCATAAGAACCACTATTCTCGAAATATAGAGAAGGAGATGATGCCATTTGGAGTAGTTTGCTTGGGTGATTACTTATGAAAAAGGTATCATTTGAGCAAAGTTTTGAAGGAACAAAAAGCAAGTCAAGTGGGTATCTGAAGTAAGACCTTTCCATGCAGAGGGAACAGCAGATGCAAAGACTCATAGGGAGGAGGAAGCCATCTCTATTTAAGGAATATCAAGGGGCCATTATGGCTGGTGGATGTGGTGTTAATTTTGGAGTGTGAACAAAATGGAGAAGAATAGGAAATGAGAACAGAGAAGGCTTTTTACATCATTTTAAAGACTTTGCTTTTAAGTGGGATGTGAGGCCATTGAAAAGAATAGCGTGTGGTCTGATTTGGGTTTTAACAGGGCTGTTCTGGCTACTATGTTGCAAATAGACTGAAGGAGGCAAAAGTAGAAACTGGGAGACCATGGGAAGGCTATCTAGGTAAGTAATGTTGGTAACTTGGAGGAGGCAGTGGAAATAGTGAGAAATGTTTAGATTCCAGATGTAATGGGAAAGTAGAGCCAAAGAGATTTGGAATGAAGAGGAAGTAGGAAAGTCAAGGGCAACTTCAAGGACTTTGACCTAAGCAACTGGGAAAATGGAATTGCCATTCACTGGGAGAACTGTAGGCACAGATGATAGCAGAGGATAAGAGTGAGCATCTGGGGGGTTAGGGAATGAGAGCAGAATTCAGGAGTTTAGAGTCAAAGCATTGAATTGAAATACTTATTAGAGATCAGGTGGAGATGTTAAGTAGGCAATAGAACCTACAAGTCTGGAATTCAAAAGGGAGATAAGGACTAGAAATGTACATTTGGGAGTATCAGTGTGTGGATGGTTTTTAAAGTTGAAAATTGTTAGGTTGAATTTCATGGCCCTCCATAAAACTTTCATTTCTAGATTTACTTTTTGCTAAATGGTGAATCACATTTGTCCAAATGTTATTTACTGAACATGATTGTGTCCTCCTATCTCCAAGTCAATTATCATATTTTTTTCTACTTGGAATGCTTATTTTTCTCCTCACATTCACCTTTGCCTTTAAAAGCCTAGAATTCCATTAAGGTCTAGTAGCCTGATCACTATCACCCCTATCTCTTGCCTGAGTCAAAGTCATCATTTTCTCTTCTGAGTTTACACAGTTCCTTGTGCTTTTCTTATAGGACTTACTACATGCTACCATACTACTACCATATATTAGCCTGTTTTACATGTCTTGTCCCTCTAACAAGATCATAGAATCCTTGAAGACAGAGGTCACATTCATTTTTACATTCCCAGCATGCCTAGCTTGGTATCTTTTACATGATGTTCACTGAATATTGTTGAATTGAATAGTTGAAATCTTAAATTATTTTAACGGAAAGGAGACAATCAAAAGTATTCTTTTTTTCTTCTTTTTTATGCTCATCGCTTGACGAAGCAAGTATTAAAAAACATATCCGAAATGAATGGTCCTAAAATATTTAGTTCATGACTTCGTGCATTCAGTACGATGATGGAAATTTAGGAAAGAGTGTGCTAAATTCTTCACGCACTGATCTGACTGAGGTTAAGGCTATCCAATTTAAAGAGATAATAGTTGATGAATTAATTGGCTGTTCAATTCCTGCTTGATTAAAGTTGGTAATCTTGATGAGAAAACAGTATACCCTTTATAAATGAAAAAATGTAATGACTTGTTTAGAAAATCATTTTAGTGACCTATTTGGATTAACTCTGATATTAATTAAAATGCTTTGAGCAAATAGGACTGTGAATGCATTTATACTACAAAGTTTCACTGGCCCTTATTTCTGTCTTTAAATTAGTGAGTGATTTTTATTTATAAAAAAGAAATGCTGAGTACTTATTATGTATGCTAAGGACTTTTATAAGTCCTTTACAAATGTTACCTCCTTATATCCTATGTGTTTAGCCCTTTAGATTGAACTTTACTAGAGGTTTTGAAAATCAGTAATGCTCTGGTTCCTTGGGGAAACTTCAAAAGGAGTAGTAAGAGCTGTTTTTTTATAGCCTAAATTTACTGTCTAGTCTCCTTTTTGAGCTTTATAACTTCTTTAATCTGGCTTCTATTCTGTTAAAACCAGAAATCTTGAGAGTGATAGATTTAATTCAGTTCTTTAAATGTTTATTAAATGCTGTAGTACTGAGCTGGAGATACCAAGATGGAAAAGGTAATGTCTCTGCTTTTGTAAAGCTCACAGTTTACTAACAGGGACATCTGAACAATAATCATGTTAAGTAAAATGTTGCTGATTTTTAAAAATTTAATAATATTTTTTAACAATATTCTTTATTAGCTTCTTAGCTGATCATAGCCAAAAAGTATTTTAGCTTTATCAATATTCAGGGTATGTGACTTTAATGTGATGGAGGTATTTGTGGCTTGCAAGTTATCACATCAAGTAGAACAGTAGTACTTGCTAGAACTCATGAAAATACACTGAAAAGTTTTCCTCCAAAAGTAGATTTTTAAAAGAACTGTTTTATTACTTGTTATTTTAGTAATCAACTAAAGGAAAAACCACAGTTAGCAATAAAAAAAAAGGCAGTTTATTTCACAGCCTTCACTGAATATCTGCTCTGTGTAATGTGACTAAAAGCTGGGTGTATGAAGGCAATATAGGAAATATGAGACATAGTGCTTTCTCAAAGAACTCTTAACAGAGCCAAGGAAACAAAATGTTCATATATTTTAAAATGTGAGAGCAATTGCAGAGTGTCTTGTCAGCAAGTACAAAAACACTGATTATAAATGGAATGGCTAACTGCTACAGGTCTACCGATTATAATGATTGAAAGTAAAAAAGTTACAGACCAAGCAAGAGACTACTTTACAAAATTTGTACTTGCCTTAAATCAAATGTAGTAGTATGTTGTACTTTGGATTTTCAGCAGGGTATATAAACTTAATGTGGCGTTTGAGAATTTCTACAGGCTCAAATCTTTGTCTTGCAAGCAATCTCTAAATGAAAAGATGGAGGGCTTTAAACAGTATTAAGCTGCTTCTAGAGTTGAGTCACAAGCATACCTCTCGATGCCCAAACTTTTCACAGAGGACAGGATACCACATGATGAGCTGCAGTTCACAGGAGCCACAGGGAGGGAATCTGCAGGTTGTTATCTTGCTGGGATTAACATTGTCTTTGGGGTAGTTTTAGAAGCCAAATCCATGTGGTGTCAAGGCTCTGGGAGAAGGGCTTAACCCATAACTTAGGAGGACTTCACTCAAGATTTATTGCCAAGATTTGCTTTTCACTTTAAGGGAGAGACACTTTTCATCCTGAGACTTGATCTGGAAAGCGTGTGTGGAAAGAGTTTTTTCCTCTCTCCAGATTTTGTTTTTCCTGAGATATGGTCTGAAAAAGCCTAGTTTGGTCCTTTCTTTGGTGGATGATACCTAACCTTTTTTTTTTTTTTTTTAATACCTAACTTTCTAAAAGTTTAGGATTATATGTTCTATCAGTAATTGGAATATTTTTTTAACATGCTTGCTTCCTATCATTTAATTCTTTTAATTAAACCTTTCATTTATAAAAGGTATAATTTTAAAAATTAGGAAATTAGACTATTTGGGCTGGAGGGGGCTTTGAGCGTATATATTTTTTTCAAACTAATGCTGTAAAAAGTGTATTTCACATCACTACGTGATACAAGTGTGCAGCACAACACACGTATGGACCTATATAACAGAAACAGAAATTTCATTCAATGACACTTGTCTCACTACATGGGCTTTTTGTAGGAGATCTTTTCTTTTTCTGTTCATTTGTCTTTTCTCTCTCACTGTTTCATCCTCTTTTCAGGTTCTCTTCTCTTTCTTCTTCCTTCTTCACACTATTCTTTTTTACTTTCTCATCTTCATTCTCTCGCTTTCATTATCTTATCTTCTCGTCTCTTCCTACTCCTTTCTCTCACGCCATCATTTCTTTCACCTCTGTCTCTATCTATTCTTTCTCTTCTCTATCTTCCTTTTCTTCCCTTTTATTTCCTTGTATCTGCCCCTTTTCCTCCATTACCTTTTTCTATTATATTTTTTTAGTGTCAGCTCTGTCCCATTAACTGGTCATAACCACAAAGTTTGGAAAACACTGACCGATGTCACTAATTTCACATGTA
Organism: Vulpes vulpes; assembly: GCF_048418805.1. Classification (NCBI taxonomy): domain Eukaryota; kingdom Metazoa; phylum Chordata; class Mammalia; order Carnivora; family Canidae; genus Vulpes; species Vulpes vulpes. The sequence goes on from NC_132790.1 coordinate 10,843,716, forward strand.
AGGAAGCTGAGGCTGATGGAGATGGAGTTTTCCAAGATCACATGTTATGTCCTGGAACATCTACTTATTAACAGAGTTCGGTTTAGAATGTAGGACTTTGAAGATCTCCGAAGAAACCAAAACATTCTGGGCTGTATGGGTATCTTATTAAACTTATGAACCTAATTCTTCCTGTTTTGAAGAATACAAGATACAGTTATTTGAAATTTTAAACAAGAATGTCTAGGTCAAATTTTGAAAATTCATATGGCTTTCTAGTTTAACATAATTGCTATCATTATGAATTCGAAGTTATGATTTTTCCAAGCTAACAGTTAATACCATTATGTATAAAACTTGAAGGCCTTTAAGGTTTTGTTATATATAACTCCACAGAATCCTTGCATTAGGACAAGAAAGTAACAGAAGAATCTATTAACTTATTTTAATAGTTCCAGGAAGCAGTATGAGGGTGAAGACCATGAACAACCAAAGTCTGATGAGCAGTAAGTTTAGCCTCCTGCCAGAGGTTAGTATCTTTGAAGAGTGAGTGTCAGAGAAACATGCTAAGACAAGGTCAGGTAAGAATAGCAAAAAGTCTAAAATTCATCTTTTCACTCAGTGCTGCCATGTGCTATGTACTGTGGTACGTCAAATGACAGAAAGAAAGAACACTGAAAACCATTAACACCAGGGTTTTATGTGGTATACACCTGACTTTGCTCTCAGAATGAGCAAATATTGACAACAGAGAAGCTTTTTTCTTTGTGGCAGGGAAGGGGGTAGTTTTGTGGTACCTGTAAAGTCACTCAACACTTTATTTTTCCTTTGTCCTGCTTTTGTCTCCTCAGAATCTCACTCTATTTGTGCCTTCTTCAAAAATCTACTATGGATATGTGGGGGTATTTTGTAATTTAGTTTCCTTCTTTTTTTTATTGCTAGTAAGGCACCTCAAACTTTTAACCATGGAATTTACAGCAAAGGCTATAAATAAATTTGATATAATATTTGGATTTAGGAGAATAGCTACTATCTCCTGAAATGATTGGGTTTTTTTTGTTTAGATTTTATTTATTTATTCATGAGAGACACACAGAGAGAGGCAGAGACATAGGCAGAGAGAGAAGCAGGCTCCATGCAGGGACCCCAACGTGGGACTCTATCCTGGCACTCCAGGATCACACCCTGGGCCGAAGGCAGACACCCAACCGCTGAGCCACTAAGGCATCCCTGAAATAATTATGTTTTATGTTTAAGACTTCATAATAAATATGTTAAATATAGCAGATCCATTGTCAAATGACAAGTAGTATGATCTTCACAAAATCTGAGAACAAGGAGAAAAGAAACAAATAGGAGTATCAGTGGTGTACTGAAGCTCCCTCACTCTGGTGCAGAAGGGCTAGCTGTGTCTGTCTTTCCCTAACTCCTTGCTCAGTGACATCATGATACACTATGATTTCATGGTTGAAATCAACCATGATAGAGCTACATCATGGAAATTGACCAATGCTCAAAACACCTCTTTCTTTCTTCCTTTTTCTTTCTTTCTTTCTTTCTTTCTTTCTTTCTTTCTTTCTTTCTTTCTTTCTTTCTTTCTTTCTTTCTTCTTTCTTTCTTTCTTTCTTTCTTTCTTTCTTTCTTTCTTTCTTTCTTTCTTTCTTTCTTCTTTCTTCTTTCAGAACTTGTTTACCACATGCAACTGAGTGTCATAAAGGACAAAAATGTTAAACAGCAAAGCAATCAAACCTTTGAATCATTCATTCTTGAGTTAAGGATCCTGGGTGTCATTTATTTAAGCAGTAGCATTGGTTTTGGATCAAGAGTTAAAAACTTTTTTGTAGTTTTGCTGAAAATTTGGAGTTAATTGAAGAATTAAAAAGGGAGCTCGGTTCCAAAGATTCTTTACTAATTTAGAAATATTTTAAAGTAATTCACAGCCAGAAATAATTAGCCCCCTGGGCTCACTATGCTGCTTTTTTGTAGGCTTCAGGAAAGAAGAAAAATTTAGAAGTCTGAATAGAATCTAGCTTAAGAAAATGAAATACTCTACAGTTAATTTTTCTCCTTAGCCCACAATTTCATTTCAACAGTTGGCATATTTTATGTGTTCTTTGATAGACTTGTGAGCTACTCTGCTTTAATAGGAACCGTTCTTCTTCTTATTTATCTTTGTGTTAAAATGTAACCACATTAGCCCTCATCCCTTTTAAGTAATTTTACCATCCTTAGTACAATGCCAGTACAAACTAGTATGTAAAAGTATTATGGTAGACAGTGCTCAGTGCTCTCCAGACCCCTCTTCAGAGGAGCACTTTGCCATCTAGCCACAGGCGGTCAGGAAACAGCCTCCATCTGTCAGCTCCTTCAGCTTTGCCTCAGCTTTGAGAGCTGCTCAGCCCCAGGTCATTCCCTTCCGAGGGAACTCCAGTGGAGTGAAGAACATGGGATGCGAAGGTTAGGCCTCTTAGGCCTGAAGCTAGATCAGATCCTTACTCCAGAGCTCCCTACTGAATTTGATGGCATTTTGTTCAACCAGGGTCCTAGCTTAGCTTTTTTATTTATTCAGTCTTGTTTCTTTCTCCTTCCCATCCATCGGTACCATTCCGCAATAAATATTTCATATCCTAAATCTTGTCTCCGTGTCTTTTAGAGAACCGAACCTGCAGCGCCTCCCTGTGTATACAGTAGTAGTAATTTTCTGAGCTCTTGCTAATACCATTGAGCTTTGGTGGCTTTGGTATATTAGCCCCCTTGCGTCATTCTTTCCCCTCATGACTGTCCATGACCCAAACTGTTATGCAAAAGCTGCTTGAGTGATTTTGCTCCATGTTTCAGTACCTGTCCCCAAATCCTGCCATTTATAAACATTTTGTAATGATGTGTCACCTACCCTAGTGTTCTGTTGCATTCCATATATATTTATAGATAGAAACAGACTTTTCAAAAGTCTGATTTTTCTATCAGCCAATAAAAGTCAATAGAAGGGAGACTTATTTTAATAGTAAATATATGTGCTATAAACTATAGATTTATGATTTAACTCAAAATTCTACCTTGTTAAAAATTTAAGGTTCCAAATTCATATGCAGTTATCAGGTTACTAAAATCCTTGGGAATACATTTTAGATCTTAAACTACTCAGAATACTGCATAAAGGCCTCTTTGCCTCATTTTGTCTCTCAGCTTACAAGTTCATGTCACCTGATTTTTTTTAAATCAAATTCCCTTTTGATACTCTAAGGCCTAATAAAAAAATTAAAAGAAAGAAAGCAAAATCTTTGTTTTAATGTTTGTTTTAAATGAACACCAACTTCTTCACATAGCTGTTTTGGGTAGTTAGTTATATGAAAATGTTAATAAAGAAGATAGGTGGGAAAGATAAGAAATATGAGAAATACTAATATTTGTCCTAAAGTCTTGAAACATTAAGTGACTGCACTTCAGCATTCTCATACTAGAAATAATCTTTGTCTGAATTAGAGAAATGATAGAACAAGATTTAGTCACAGATGAGAACCATCAGTAATTTCAAATGAGGAATTAGTATTAGCTAATTTTGTGTAATATAAGTAACACTAATAAAATGATTTGTTGAAAGCCTTCTCTTACAGGTGTAGACTTCTGTAGATCCTTGGTAGATTGATTTAGACATAAAATGAGCTTCTGAGGACTATGTGCATTATCTTTCTCCTGTGGTGCTTTTTTAAAAGTAGAAAGTGTAAAATGGCTTGATGTCAAATGATGCCAGACATGTTTTCCCCTACTGAAAAATCATGTCCTACCATGTATCCCATCATACCAGTAATTTTCTTGTCTTAAATGAATCCATAGAAACTGATCCCAGAATATTTAATTACTCTTTTTTCATCTTTATCCTGTCTATAGGATGTGCTTCAGCCTTCCTATCTCCTGCCTTTTTCTATTTTCTCATTTTCTTACAGTAAGAGCAGAAAAAGGAAAGTGGGAGAGTAGTTTCGGTAGACACTGAAATAAGTGAACTTGAAAGTTTAGTGAACTTGAAAGTTTCTCAAAGAAATAGTTGCAAATCAGAATGTGTTTACCTAACCTTAATTAACTGTTCAAACTGTTTTTTAAGATAAATATATTAATTTGAGCCTTAAAAAAAGGAAAAAGACTTTCCAAAAAAGAGGCAGCAGCAAATAGTCAAAAACGTAGTTTCAAAGTGTGGCTCTGCCATCTATTTAGCATGTGATCTTGGGCATATCATCTAACCTTTATGAGCCTTTTTGGTAAATGGATGATAGTGTATGCACACATGCACACATAGATTCACTCCTGTATCTCCAGCCTCATTGGACTATTGTGAGTTAATATGTATAGAAGTATTTTGGCAACTATAAATTGCTAAAGGAAATAGTAATAATAATGAGTAAGTTTGTATGGAGCAAAATAGTCTGATTATCAATACTCACATCACATTTACCAAGATCTTTTTCTGAGATTTCTTAAAGAATACCCAGGGAAAGCAGTAATCAGGCAAGACATACTTTCATCATTCCTGGAAGCTCTGCCTAGTTTCTCCATTTTGCCCAGGTACCCTTTCTCCATGCACATACAGATATACATACCTCACCATTTATCCTGCCGAAAATATGAAAAAATAGCAAGCTTCTCATATTATTGTTTATATATAAGTTACAGTTGAGATAAAGATAAATTAGGGTTCATGATGTGTAGGTAAAGAAATAAATGCCCATGAGTTTTGTTTATTTGTTTGTTGTTTCTTTGATGCATTTTGGTGCCAGAGAAAGATACAGTGTCTTACAGGTTTAATTCTGAACTAAACAGAACAAGTCAACACCTGGAGAGCACACTCTCTGAAGAGTCACAATAACATGATACAGATACCAGTGGGTGTGGTCGGTTTGGGTGATGTTGGCTTTAAGAAGGCAGGGAAATTAGAACTAGAGGGGATTTGGGCGATATAGTGTCTACAATGTATTGAAAGCATCCAAATAAGATATATTTTTTCTAAGATTGTATTTATTTATTTGAGAGAGAGAGAGAGAGAGAGAGAAAGAGAGAGAGCACAAGCAGGAGGGGGGCAGAGGGAGAGGGAGAAGCAGACTCCCGGCTGAGCAGAGAATGTAACACAGGGCTCTATCCTAGGACCTTGGACCATGATCTGAGCCGCAGCTTAACTGAGCCACCCAGGCACCTCAAGAAGATATGTGTTTAATTCCAGAAAGGCGATTGATTAATTCAACAATTTTTTAATTTAATGATTTTAATATATATATTTAATATATATATTTTTAATTTGGGTACTATCTTTGGGTACTATCCTAGGGCTAAAGAAAAAGTCAAATTACTTATTTTGGGGAGCTCACAATCTAGTGAATGCCAACGATATAGTGTGCTAAGTGTTATGATTGCTGTGTTCACTGCCTACCAGAGGAGTACAGGGAAGAGTCAGCTAATCTCATTTGAGAGGTGAAGAGAGGTTTGCTTAAAGACATGACATTTGAGTTGATTCCAAATTTTTCAGTAAGAGTAGAAATGAACCAGGATGAGATATTTTCAGACAGGGAGAAGAGTTTGTACAGAGGTCCAAAGGGATGAAGAACACTGCATGTTGGAAAAGTGCAATAAGCTCTCAGTAAGGCTGGAATGTAGTGCACCAGTGCAGATGTGGCAAAATGAAGCGAGGTTGGAACTATGTGCTGGATCTTCGAGGATCTTCTGTGACAAATTTTTTTTTAATTGTGAAGTGGAATTATATTTACGTTCAAAAAGATCACTCTGACAACACCGTAGACAACAGTTTTGGAGAGGCTGAAGGGGGAGTCAAGGAGAGAATTTAAGGTCCTGTGGAAGTAATCCAAAGGAGAAGACATGGTAGCATCTGAGCTGTGGCAGTAGCAGGGGGAAGAGGAAGGAGATGGATCTGAGTGATGCTGAGGAAACAAAACCTATAAGATTAGAAATTGATTTGCTATAGGAGGGAAGAAGATAAGCCAGTTCTCTTATTTCTGCATGACTGATAGAATTGACAGCTGTTAACAGGATTGGTATTTTTTTAATTCCACAAATATTTATTGGACATATACTAGGCACTGTTTCAAGCACTGATAATATAGGAGTGAACAAAACTGATGAAGTTTAGGAAGATAGAGACTGCAAATGAATAAATAGATAATACCATGCAGTGATAAGTTCTATGGAGATTAAGGTTAAGTTAAGAGTGTAGGGTGGTGGGTATTACTCATATAGAGAGGTTAGTCAGAAAGGAAATGATTTTAATAAATTGAAGGAATGAGACGTGTGGATAGTAGTGTAAAATGTATTTCAGAAACAAGGAACTGAGTTACAAAGTCTGTGAAGCAGGAATATGGTTGGCATGTTTTAGGGCCAGCAAAGAGGCCAGTAGAGATAGAGTGGACAAAGCAAGGAGAGGAGTGAATGTTTTATGAAGCCAGAGAGATATCTGGGGATAGATCGTATTGATACATGATGATGGGCAGATTTGAAAGGTTGGTTGAGATGAAGGATTCTGTTTCCAACATTCTGAATTATCCAGGTAGATATGCATCCTAGATACTGAATATGTAGCTTTGAAATTTGGAAAGGATAGGAATTAGAAATATTGTTTTAGGAATCAACATTGTCACACTTAGTGGTAATGAATTTGTATAGACAGAGCTAGAAGAGGGTAGGTAGCAGAAACTTTGGAAACTCTAACATGTTTAAAAGGTGGAATAATAAATAATAAAGTGTGGTATGATAGAGCAGTGGGAACACATGATGGAGACTGAGGAGGAGAGGTGGTGGCAAAGGGACCAGTTGACTGTTCATATCAGCTCAGTTCTAGGAAGATTCCAATCATGAAATATTAGTGAAGCATCTACTATAATCATACCACTATGAACATAAATGCAGTAGAACTTAGAATGATAGGATGGTAGGGCTGTTGGAAATCACCCATTTAAACCTACTCATTTTGGTGGGGGAGGGGGGATAGGTGAAACAGGTGACAGGGATTAGAAGTACATTTATTTCGATGAGCACTGAGTAATACATAGAATTATTGAATGTATTAAACTATTGAAACTAATTTAACACTGTATGTTAACTATACTGGCATTAAAATAAAATTTAAAAAACACTCATTTTGTGTTTGAGGCAACTGTGACCAGAGGACAAAGTGACACAACTCAATAGTGACTGGTCAGGACTGTAATCCAAGTCTTTGGAGCATTCCACTTTCTGCTCTGTCCTGGTCCATTGAGGCTGCTATAGCAAAAATACCATAGACTGGGCAGCTTAAACAACAAACATTTATTTTTCACAGTTCTAGAGGCTAAGAAGTCCAAGATCAAGGTACCAGATGACTCAGTGACTGGTGAGAGGCCACTTCCTAGTTCATAGATAGCTGTCTTCTTGCTGTTGTTGGAAGGGATGAGGGAGCTTTCTCGTGTGCTGCACCCCCATAACCCTTCCCAAAGGCCCCACCTGCATTGGGCATTAGGATTTAACACATGATTTTAACAATGAATGGTTCATTCAGTCTATAGCATGCTTCAATATACTTGAGCTTAGAGGAGCAAAGAGCATACTAGATAGGAAGAATTGTAAAGAAATTTCTGGAACTTCAGTTTAAAAGGCTGGGTAGGAATTGGATACTTATGGAGAAGGGAAGAGTGATATGAGAGTGAATATTAAAGCAAAGAAGTGAGGGTGAATTTGTTGTACATAGATAGCATCTAAAAAGATGTCCTGAATAAATAAATAAATAAATAAATAAATAAATAAATAAATAAATAAATAAAATGTCCTGTTCTATGATGGAAGAGTTTTTATTAGGGTAGAGGGGAGGTAAATTTGGAAATTAGGTTAGAATAAGGACTGTGTTCGTGATGGAGTGAGAAACCAATAGGGAATTATTATGAATAATTCTTTAATAAAAGCATGTTGTAGAAGAATAAGATAGATATAACACAAGTACACATTTATATCATAGCAAATGTTTATTAAATGGTCACTATATATGAGTCATGATAGAGAATGCCTTATATGCATTACATTATTTGACATAATAAATAATCCTGTTTGCCATTGAGAAAACGGACATTTAAGAGAGGTCTAGCAACTTGCCTGAGGTATAAGTGGTGAGGCTGGGATTTTAACCTAATTAACACCCACAGCTAACATCTAGTGTTTATGTTGGATGTTATTTTAAGGTTCTGGATACATTAACTCATTGAACCTTCAAAATAACGCTCTGAAGTTGATGATATTATCCCCATTTATAAATGAGAAAAGGGAGGCACAGAAAGGTTAAGTAATTTGGTAAAGGTCATATATTTTGAAACTGGCAAAGATGGAGTTCAAACTTAGTCTGGCTGTTCAAACTAGAGTCTGTGCTGTTCACCAGTGTGCTCTGCTGCTGCCTTTCCATCTATATGAATCTAGACCCCTAGCTCCCAGCCACAATCTTGTCTAGGTCTCTCAGAGCAGGAGTCCCGATTGAGAGACCTGTAGGATCATTTATGGAACTGGGCTTTGGACATAGAAAGTATAGCCCAGGAATTGATTTCAAAGGGAGAGAAGTGCAAATATTTTTGTCAGTCTGAGGCATCCTCCATAGTTAAGCAAAGAGAGTAACTCAGGGACCACCTCCAGAAAACAAGGAGCAGTAGTCTCGAAATGGGAAATTTACCAGGTTCACAACTTGTAAATGAGGAATGTATGAATAAGAACTAAAATATGTGCAGCCCAAACTGCCCAACTACAAATATGTGAACACTCCCTGAAAGACTGGTTGCCCAGGAAATGTCTGGTTACAAAGTTAAGGTACAGATTTATCAAGATAGATAGATGTCTTGTGAGCTAGTCCGTGGCTGTTTGTGCAGAGTTGTACGTGGGGAGATAGGAACAGGGAAATTTTGGGTGTGTATCACCAGAATTCTCTTGTTTTGTCTCTATGTAAAGCTACTTTGCATATTTTTCATGGGCAAATATTAAGTGGCTTTAAAAAAATCAATTGAACTATGGTTGAATGATTTTGAAGACCATTGTACTGAATTTAATTCGGAGCTAGGTGATTAGAAAAGGTCTGTAAGGGACAAAGAGGAGTCACTGAAAAGGCAAAAATGGGGGCACCAGAGAGAAGCATCAATAGTCCATACAATTTAAAGTGAGGCTCCCCAGGATAGTAAAAAGATGCTGCATAGGGATATGTAGCACAAAGGGGGAATTACACAAAAGATTGGAGAGCTTTTTGTAATTGATTGCAGCATGTTAATGGGGGGGGGGGGTGTTCTTATTTTATTGTGATGAGTATTAGCAAATGCTCCCTTCTTTTATTTTGCCATTTATACTCTTCAATTATGCTTATTTTAATTTTGTAATGTATGTGTAAACTCCACTTAGGATCTTGATTACAGCATAGTTCTTTGATAATGTTAAGGTAAGATGTGTGATGTACATTCATTGTTTGGTCTCAGGCTATGTTTGCTATGAATTGCATTTGTCCAACATCAAATTATAGAAAACAGGTAACAAAAGCTTTTGGTGGTGTTCAGCCGCTATAATGAAGATGAGAATGTGATCAGAGCCAAGAGGAATAAATTGCAATCTTATTTCACTTTTATTCTTTTATATTGGTGGACAACATTACCCAAAAGCCTTGGGTATAATACCATACTTGGTTATCAGAAAAGTAGAACTTAGAATGATGCTTGGTTTAGGATTAATCAATGAGATCATAATCCCTCTGTAGAGAAAAAAAAAAGTTGAACTTTATAATATTTCACTTAGGAATTTTGCATTTTGACTTTTAAAAATACTTAGATTTTCTTCAGCATCTTGTCAGTAGCATGCAAGCCAGAAAGCTTATTTATATTTTGCTAACACTGAGCTTTGACCACATACCTGCCTGACTAGCCTTTTCAGTTCTGTGGGCATTTTGGCAGAAGCAGCAACTACAAGATTTAAGCATGTTTCCAGCAGGAGAGCAGACCTCTATGATCATTACTGCTGATTGTTTTCTCTGAGATACAGAGGTTCAGGTTGGATGGGCCTGGTGGGTTGCAGTCTGATGTGTTCAGTTGCTCATGTTGTGCCTAGTAGGATTCTTATTCTCTCTTCTTTGGGATGACTGGATGAGATGTTTTATTTGTCTAACAGGTCCTATCAGAGGTAGTTGACCCTGTTTTTCATAGGGTTAGGAAAACTTGCTCTACATTTCCCTATGCAGTACTACTCTGTAGGGTAATGCACTGCCAAACAAATGTGGGACAGCTATCATTTCACAAAATCTTTCCCTTTCCAGAGGCTATGACTCTTTTTTTTCCCCTTAAAAATCTAATATGACATCCCTGATAGCTTTGTTTCAGGGTATGCTGTGTGTATACGTGCACACTTGTACATCTAAATTAAAACATGAAACTGGGAAGTAAAGAGAAATATAATACTGTTAATTTAGTCACTATTACATAACAAAATCGAGTGTTTATCAAGAACATCTTAGTATGTTCATTTACATCAGTAGTCTGTAGTAGTGAGGAAGGATGTTCTTTAAACACACATACAGTCCAAAGAAAATAGTACTTAGTTGGGTTTTTTTATTTTGTTTTGTTTTATTTCTGTAACTTATTGAAGGTCCAGTGTCAAATTCCACTGGTCTGTGTTGGGATACCTTTTCATTTGTTTGCGAAGTAAGCATCTGTAAGTCAGTGATCTCTAGCCAGTCTTGGGTTCTCCCGATACTGAACAGGGCTGTCTGTGGGTGGGGTCAAACACGCCTGTGACTTTTGACCATTGAAAATGAAGGAAAACATTTGTGGTAAGAAACAACAGCACATGCTTGACCTCTAAAGCACACACATCTATAAATGGATAAAAGTGACTATTTAAGGTTGCTTCGAAAAAGAACCACTGTGTCTACAAAGAAAGAAACCCTAATTCAATGTTTGAAAAAGCAAACTATGTGTGGGTGAAAGAACATGTTTTTGTCAAAAACATTTGCGGTGTTCCTTATGATGTATTTGATCCTGGTGGTAAGTGAACAAAGTTAAGTATTAGAGACAAAATAGGCTTTTGACAACTTACTATCTGATAAATAATGTTAATTCAATCCAAAGGATCTCAGGGCTGCCTTTATACTGCTGTTACTTTGGTTAATTGCCAGATATACAAAATGAAGTTCTCAATCCAAAATTAAAGACATTGCCCAGATTTCTTCTCTAGCCTATGATCGTGTCTATGTTCTTTGCACCATTATTTTTATTTCTGCCTTAACTACTGTGTTTCCTAGACGTGGTCTCCTCAGTGTCATAAGATAATTGCCACTAGGCCTAATTTTATATGACTGAATTTTTCAACTTGCCAGATTTTTTACATAATTGTACATAAGTATGATTTATTGACCATATTGTTTATGTTTTTGGAGATCTAAGAGATTCCTTACCTAATTTTATGGGCTTAATTTCTTCCCTAAATACCAAAGTGATAAATTATGAGTTGGAATCCCCCACATGTAAAATGCACAGATACAAAGAATTTGACGTGAAATAGTATCTCTGAGTAAGTTGGGGGTGATGAGATTAGATGAAGATAACAGTATAACAGGGTGTTTTCCACTGTCTGCAAGGATTTTGTCAGAAGAAGCTAAGTGATGTCAAAAACAGTGAGTGGTATGAGTTATTAGGTGATGAATTTAAAAGTAGTGTCCAAATGTAAATAGTGAAATCATTTAAAGTATTACTCAGCAGCTGCCACAGCGATAGGAAAGGCTGACATGACAAATTTAGTCATTTCTTAATCACTTTCGTTAGGCACCATTGTCAGCTCCAAGAGGCAAATTTTCATCTTGATTTCAGCCCATAATGCTAATAGTAGAAACCTAGAAATTCTCAAAATCATTTGCTTTCAAAACACCTTTTAGATCATCTTAGATGTTTCTGTGACCCAATGTCATGAAGAGATGCAAAAAATATATTGCATATGTCATCAAAGGAAATTTTCCATTTCCCATTTATGTGTTATAAAGGAGGTATTATTTACTGTAAGATCCCAAAGTATTAATTAGCTGCCTTTGGTTTAAATAAAATTGATTGTTAAAGCAGAAAATAGAGGATAATACGAGTCCTATTCTGCTGTAGCCTCCCAATAAAAGAAGCAGTGACCCAACTCATTAGCCCTTTGATTTAATATATTGACACTTGGGTAGGAATAATTCCGTTTAGTGGCTTTTGCTTCCCAGGGATCAATTTAATTAGTTATAAAATGTGACTTCTTGTCAGGAGCTAGAAGAAATGCTGACGTTAAATAAAGTCATACGCAATTTAAACAATAAAGCTATCGATGCCTGGTTAAAAGTTAATGATGCAAAAAAAAATGGCTTAATAGAGACAACCTCAGCAGTGAAAGTGATGCTAGGAAAATTAAGCTAAGTGGATGAATGAGGAATGGTGATGTTGTTGAATTGTTAAAACAAATTCATGACGGGTCTGATGGCTGGCTAGGTTGTAAGTACATTCTCTTTCGGCCTGGGAGATGGAACAAGTTCTAGTCTCCTTACCCACTACTACTTCAGTGTGAGCTTCCTGTGTTTCTAGGTTTTAGAATCCAGGGGAGGGAGGAAATCTTGTTTAGGCTATCTGGACTAAAAAACTTCCTGAAACCAACTTCATGTTTGAGAGAAGGATGAACTGTTACTCATGCCATCTCATAGTAGCTTCCATGAAGTGGGTTCGTGTGAGTTCTGCCGACTGGCCCCTAGCATCCCTGAAAAATATCACTATAGGAGCATTGCCGGTGCAAAGCCATTCCTGTTTGTGTGACAATATTTGAGATGACCTGAGGATCGGCCCGTTGGCCTGGCAACCTTTCAGGTTTTCCTCCTTCTCTATAGACAGTGGTAACTGTAAAAGTAGTCATTCCCAATTTAGAGAAATGTAACCTGCTTCACCTATGTACTTAATGCCAACTCTTTTAAGTCATTGCTGTAATAAATTATTGTTATCTTTGTGCCCCTGACTCCATCCATACACTGACTTCACCGTGAACTTGAGGGATGTTTGTCGGTTTCTCTAGCCTCAGTATAGTTAATGTTAAAAAGTGGTAAACTGTGTAAGAACTTAGTAATTAGATGACCTCTAAAATCTTTCTAATCCCCTACTTCAATCAGTTTCAAAATCAATTGGCTACTTCAGTCAAATCAATTGCTTTGTGAGTGGTGTAGTCAAAACAACCATTTGGTGAACTAAATATGTCCTGGTTTCTGCTGGTATGTATACATGTACCACATTTGCCTCTCTTTTGGCATTGGCTGCTGCTGGGTCATTAGCTCTAGTTAGCTAAATAAAAGACAGCCCCTTCTTATTGTCAGACAAAATGTATATGTCATTTCTCCAGCTGTTCCCTTTCCAAGTCATTTGCTCATTAGTTAAAGATGAGGCACATGTTTCAACTTGACAAGTTTTTAAAAACTTGTTTCTAGTCGAAGGAATCGCCATAAGTGAGTGTTCTATTAGCTGAATTTTGTAAAACAACCCAAGAAGTGTTTTTTTTCCCTTTTCTAGTTTTGCCCCCCTTTATCTACAGGTTCAGAAGTCAGTGGTTGCTGGGTGGGAATGCAAGAGCAATGAGCTGAGTTGTGGAAAGGAAGATGAAATGGAAACTTACGGTCTTTAGTGTGCTATCAGCCTCCTATTTTCCCACTTTGTAGCGAAGCACATATTCTCCTAGCTTTTTCCCAGAACATACTGAAAAGGTTCAAGATTGAAGATCCTGTGCAAAAGCTGACTGTTTTGGAAATCTGTTTATTGGAGAGGATGTTTCTTTCTGCTCAGTTCAGTTGCCAAGGAAATTACTGTAGAATCTACAGTAGACCATCAAAGTTCAGTGTATCTAGGAAAGCCAAGTGCATAACTTACCTTGTCTGTGTTGGAAATGACAATAAAGCATGAAAACCTTCAACTTCCAGTGAAACACGTACCTTGAAATATGTTGGAGCTGAAATGATTTGGAGTTCCATTTGTTGCACATACTGACATGAAGGACGCAGGGTAGTTAACTTTGAGAGAGGGCCTTTTTGAGAAGGAGATGACAAACTTTATCCAACAAAATCACCTTCAGAATCTTCCTAGAGAAGAAACGATCTGGAGGCAAATGAGGATGCTTACACAGTATTTGGTAAAAACGTTAACAGTAGCAAATATATAAGAGAACAGAAGGGAATATTGCTAAGAATAAAATCTGTGCCACAGACAAGTTTCCCGTCGGAGTAAAGGTTATCTTTTTTTTCTTTCTTTCTTAATGTTGGGGGCAGGGCAATTAACTGAAAACAAGAGGGAAATTGTGGGGGACTGATGTTAGATAAACTATTTTGTCTTTGTGTTGACATTATATTGGCTACAGCCTACACAGAAGGGATGCCTGGAAAAAAGTAAGGAGAGAGAGGCATTAATATTTTTTAGTGTGCGTGGGTGCGCCAGCACTAGAGGGGCCCGTGTTTTCTTAGGGCTCAGATGGCAAAGCTAAGCATTCAGCCTACGGCAGGAAAAAAGTGCCTTTTTTGTTTTCTGACTGCAGAGTCCAGGCATTCCCAGGGGAACACAATGAATGGCCCATTTTGTCCAACACGGTTTCATAGACATAGATTTCTTGTTTTTTCATAATTATTCTTGCCCGTCATTGGGTGTGCACATGACATTTGAGCGTGTTTTAAAGTCTTAACACACTCATGTGCCTGCAATAAAGTTACTCATAACAATCCCGGCTTTCTCCAGACAACAGAGCAGGGTCTGTTGTTTTCACAAGTCACAGCAGCTGGGAGGCAATTGTGAAGACAACAGCTTAATCTAGCTGGAAAATACAGGAAGAAGAGAGTATACACTAAATTTCCTCCCATATTATTCAAACAATGAAGAATTTTTTAAAAATGGCAATGGGTGGTCTTACTCAACAACTGATTGGCAGAAGGCACTTTACATTTCTTTAGAATGTTGTCTTTATGTGTTAAGGATCTACAAGGTTACATTCATAATATTTGTTCACCAGCTAAAAGGCAGGCTCAAGAAGTAGTACATAGCCACATTTCAATGGCTACCAAAGGTATTACGATCTTTCTTCCCCCTCCTAATTCGTTAAGTAGCAGTTGGTGTTTGTATAAAAGGATGCTATACCCGAGCAGTTATGAAGCAATGGTTAATCTCCTTTGAAAGGTGTGTGAAAGACCGAGAGCTTCATGGTAATTCGCATCTTCATGCCAGGCTGAATTTCTGGTTTGCAGTCATTAGCAAGTTTTGAGTTTCACACTGAATAACAGAATTTAGGGGAGAGGAGAGTACCTTTGAAAGCTTTCAATCTGAACTGGAACATCAGAGTGGGAAACTGGCTGTGCTCCTCAGGGTGCCGAAGACGTGAACCAAGTTATTTTTATTTCATGCGGAGGGGAAGAGATAAGAAATGTGAGAAGTACAAGAGAAAGAAGGAAACTTCTCTGTGTTCATCTAAGCTTTCTTTGGGGAGGGGAGAGGAGGGAGGGGATGAACAGGACTTGGGGAAGGAAGTGGCTTAAAAAGCAAGATTGGCAGTGCTGTGCTTGACGTTTTCAAACTCCACTACCCATTTCCCTTCAAGGAAACATTTTGTGAAAGAATTTCTGTGGTCTCTTAAAGGATATCTAGGTGACATGAAAGTGTTTGGTCTCTAAGACATAATGGCTGTATTCATATTTTATTGGGAAAGAGGAAGCAATTATGGCTTTCAGCATTACTAAGTTAACTCATCACCTTTTTAGGCACTCACAGCACCTGAATATAGTTGCTTGTCACTCCCATTCTTAGTGCATGGAAATACTGTCTCCTCCATCGAAGTGTTTTTAAATGCAGATCTAATTGAAAACTCCAATTCAGTGCTGCCTAGTACCATAGGATGAACTTCTTTCATTCTCTTTTGTTTTATTTTATAGGCTGAGCATGAAGAGGCATTTTTCCCCTGCTGTTTATTGAGCACCTATTCCAATCTTCCTTGAATTTCTTTTTTCAAAAAATTTTTGTTGTATTATTTCCTATTTCATGCATCTCTCCCCTATTGTTGGCAGAACATAGCACTGAAGGTCTAATAGCCAGGTTCTTGGGTATCAAGATCTAACACAAAGGTTAATCCTTTCCTTGTCTTTGCTGGTATCCACCCTGCTAGCTCCAAAGCATAATCAACTACGTACATACCTTTATTTCAGTGTTTGCCATCTAAGACTAGAAATTTAATAATAGTTGTCATTGATGGTCTTATCTGGCCAGGAACTGAATCAATTTCTTTATGTGTATTTTCATTAACTTTCATAAATAGGCGACAGTGTAGATCTTATTGTTGACATTTGACAGATGAGGAAACCGAGGTTACACAGCTAATTAGAGCCAGGTAATCAAACTTAGGTCTCTGCACTTTCAAAACCAATGAGCCTTTTATTTACCATGTTGCCTACCAGTTCAGTGAAACAGAGGAAATAGCAGTGCCTAATTAATAGGAAGTAGGGACATAAATCAAAAGATAATAGGGCTCTTCTTCCTTCTTCCCATTCTGATCCAGTCACAGCAATTAGGCATACCCAAATGAAAAAGGCATCTGAGTTGTGTGGCAGCTGGTAGGTTGAAGCCCCTGTAAGGAAAGTGGCTTATCAAGGTGATGGCTCAATGAGGATTGGAATGATGAAGCCTTTACTAAATGAAGGCTGCCAAGTGGGTGAATGGCTTGGCAGGCTCAGGAGATTGGTTGTTAAAACAGGAGATATGTCTGTGTGTGTGTGTGTGTGTGTGTGTGTGTGTGTGTGTGTATAGAGAGAGTGAGGAGTCAGAGTATTTCAAAATTTAATTAAAAAAATTTTTGAGGTACAATTGACATATAACATTATATTAGTTTTGGGTATACAACATGATTCAGTATTTGTATATATTGCAAAATTATCTTTACAATAAGTCTAGTTAATATCTGTTATGTATAGTTATAAAATTTTTATTCTTGTGATGAGAACTTTTAAGATTTACTCTCTTAGCAACTTTCAAATATGCCATATAGTATTATCTGTAGTCCCCTGCTGTGCATTACCTCCCTGTGACTTATTTATTTTATAACTGAAGTTTGTAACTTTTGATCTCTTCATACATTTCACCCATGTCCTACCTCCTACCTGTGGCAACCACCAATCTGTTCTCAGTATCTAGGAGCTTGGTTTCTTTTCTTTTTTCCTTTTTATGGCTGAATAGTATTCCTCTCTCTCTCTCTCTCTCTCTCTCTCTCTCTGTGTGTGTGTGTGTGTGTGTGTGTGTGTCTAGATGTGTATATCACATCTTCTTTGTCCATCCATCTATTGGTGGTTACTTATGTTGTTTCATGTCTTGGCTATTGTGAATAACATAGCAAAGAACATGGAAGTGTATATCTCTTTTCCAGTTACTATTTTCATTTTCTTCAGATAAGTGCCCCAAAGTAGAATTTCTGGATCATATGCTAGTTCTATTTTTAATTCTTTGAGGAACCCCCACATGGCTTCCCATGGTGGCTGCACCAATTTACATTTCTACCAACAGTGTGTATGGGTTCCCTTTTTTCCACACCCTCACTGACACTTATTTTTTATCTTTTTGATAATAGCTATTCTATTAGATGTGAGTTGATACCTCATTGTGGTTTTGATTTGCATTTCCTTGATGATCAGTGATGTTGAGCACCTTTTCATACACCTGTGGGCCTTCTGTATGTCTTCTTTAGAAAATGTCTATTCAGATCCTTTGCCCATTTTTAATTTGGATTGTTTGGGGGTTTTGCTGTTGAGTTGTATGAATTTATTATATATTTTAGATTTTATCTTCTTATCAGATACATGATTTGCAAATATTTTCTCCCATATGGTAGTCTTTTCATTTTGTTGGTGGTTCTCTTTGCTGTGAAGAAAGAAGTTTTTAAGTTCCATGTAGTCCCACTTATTTCTTTTTGCTTTTGTTGCTTTTGCTTTAGATGTCAAATCCTGAAAAATCATTGCCAAGACCGATGTCAAGGAGATTACTGCCTATGTTTTCCAAGTTTTATGGTTTTAGGTCTTACATTCAAGTCTTTAATCCATTTTGAGTTATGTTTTTGTATATGGCATAAGATAGTGGTCCAGTTTCATTCTTTTGCATGTAGCTATCCAGTTTTATCAGCACCATTTATTTTTATTTTTTTAAAGATTTTATTTATTTATTCATGAGAGGCACAGAGAGAGAGAGAGAGAGAGAGAGAGAGATGCAGAGACGCAGACGGAGGGAGAAGCAAGCTCCTGTAGGAGCACGATGTAGGACTCGATCCCTGGACCAGGGATCATGCCCTGAGCCAAAGGGCCAAAGGCAGATGCTTAACCACTGAGCCATCCAGGCATCCCCTCACACCACTTATTGAAGAGATTGTCCTTTCCTTTTTTTTTTTTAATTTTTTAATTTTATTTATTTGTTTATTTTATTTTATTATTATTTTTTTTTAGATTGTCCTTTCCTTATTGAATAGTCTTGGTTCCTTTATTATAGATTAATTACCTATAAGTGTGTGGGCATGTCTTTTCTGTTCCATTGGTCTATGTGTCTGTTTTAATGTTAATACCATACTATTTTGATTATTATAGCTTTGCAGCATAGTCTGAAATCAAGGAAGGTGAGGCAACCAGCTTTGTCTTTCTTTCTCAAGATTTCTCTGGCTATTTGGAGTCTTTTGTGATTCCATACAACTTAGATATATAAAAACATGTAATTCTCTTAAATGTATGTACTAGTTATATAGAGAGGTGAATTTAGGTGTAAATGTGTGTATGTGCAATATATACAAAAAAAAAATTTAAGGTCTGTCTGCTGAGAGGGCCTAAGAGCAAAGTATATACCAGAAATAATGAACACACCTTGCAACCAGATCTTGGCTTCTAAATATTATTCCATCAAGTCCAGGTCTGAAACAGGGAAAATACATGATAACTCTGGGATATCTTACTGTTACAGAAAGTAAAGAAAGGCTTTAAAAATTATAGAGACATAACAAAGGATGCAAAATCTAGCATGAAGGGGCAACCTGTGTTCATATCTGGCACAAAGAATTAAAAAGAATTAATTCCATTTAATACAATAAGAATTCACAAATACACTGGATTCTTTTTTTTTTAAGATTTTATTTATTCATGAGAAAGAGAGAGAGAGAGAGAGAGGCAGAGACACAGATAGAGGAAGAGGCAGGCTCCATGCAGGGAGCCCGAAGTGGGACTCCATCCCAGGTCTCCAGGATCACGCCCTGGGCTGAAGGCAGCGCTAAACTGCTGAGCCACCTGGGCTGCCCAAATACACTGGATTCTTACTGTATTAAATGGAATACACACACACACACACACACACACACACACACATATATATTTCTATATATATGTATGTATATAATGAAAGAAAAGAAAGCTCTTCATTATAGTAGAGTGCCAACTAACAAAATGTACAAGAAATTATGGAAAGAAAACCTCCACTCTGCCACCATCATAGAAATAATGAATTCAGATAAGAAAAATGAAGAGATGCTGGGGTGCCTGAGTGGCATGGTCAGTTAAGCATCTGACTCTTGGTTTTGGCTCAGGTCTGATCTCAGGGTCATGAGATCAAGCTTTATTTTAGGGCTCTGCACCCAGCACAGAGTCTGCTTGAGTTTCTCTCTTCCTCTGTCCCCCCCTCCCTCTAATAAATAAATCTTTAAAAAAAGAAACATGAAGAAATTCTAAAACTGTTGGATGAGAGGTAGATGAACAATAAGATGTTTATAGAGTCTCAAAGTATCTCCTCACACAATACTTAGGAGAAAAGGAGGGAAAGTAAAATGGTATAGTGGGGAATCCTGACAGATACCACATTACTCAGATGACATTAACAGCAATGAACAAATAGATATCATAAGCTACCTGATGGGATGCAGTGAGAAGAGCATAGCATCAGTTCTGTGATATTTCTGCCAAAAATCCATAACCTGGGTGGGTGGGGGGACAATTTAGGGCCAGTCTACAAACTAGCTGGCTTGAAGTCTTCAATATTGGTAGGGTCAGAAGGGTCAAAGAGGAACTGAATAATGATTCCAGACAGAAGGAAGACTGAAGAGACAGGACAACACACGATCCTGAATTGGATCTTATTGCTGTAAAGGACATACTGCGACAGTTGGCAAAACTTCAGTAGGGTCTTTAAAGGGCATTTTGCAGTTTTATAAATCTTTTCTGTAAGTTCGAGATATTTCAGAATTAAAAAAATATATAAAGTGATGGTTGGCTAAATGTGATTTCAGTGGTACTTAGAAGTTTCTTATAAGGAATCCTTAAAAATAACATATTGATAAATTTTATGCCCTTCTCACTTGTCTTTGAATTCATTAGCCTTCATGTTTAGGGGACTCCTGTAATCTCACTTGTTACAGGACCAGGACTATGCCCTGGTCACTTCTACTCCTTACAAACAATCAGTATGTTCTTCTTAGCTTCTGAGATCCAGAAATGTCACTGTTGATATGATTTCAATGTTAATGAACAAAACTTATAAAAGTATCCTGTCAAGAGATTCATCATCAAGAGATGATGATGTAGGTTCATTATCAAGAGGTAAACCTAGCTTACTCTATTACTTCAGTAGCATAATGAGGTCAGAAGAAATAGCTGATATATTATTTCCATCTTTGATCAAAAACAAAAACAAAAACAAAAAAAGTCACCAGAAAATGTCCACCAGTGATGGAGTTAAATTTAAACTTTGGTCAACAATTTGATCTTCTCAAATTTTAGAAAGTTAGAAAAACTCCAGTTACTTGGCTGATTAAATCTTAATTTTTCTTTATATTGAAAGATAATATGGTAAAAAAAAAAATCAGAATCACCTTGATTTTGAAACCTGGTTGTATCATTTTAGTAACTCTGTGGCCTTAACCTTTCTGGATAAATAAAATGACATCATGATATCTTAGTGAATTGTGTTGTTGTATGGATTAATTGAGATAAAATGTGAAAGTAGCATATATTTTCTGGAACATAGTAAGTGTTCAAGAAGTCATAAGTCTCATTTCTTAAGCTTCATTATTCCTAGGAACAATTCTATATGTAGATCTGTGGTGAAGCTCCAAATAAAAAAAGTACTGGCTTGCAGCACCTAGGTAGCTTAGTCCAACTCTTAATTTCAGCTCAGGTCATGATCTCAGGGTCATGGTGAGATCGAGCCCTGCCTCCGGCTTTGTGCTGGGTGTGGAGCCTGCTTAAGATTCTCTCTCATTCTCCCTCTGTAATCCCCTTGCCCCACTATGCTCTCATATCTCTCTCTCTCTCTCTCAAATAAATGAATAAATCTTTAAAAGAATGTGCCGGTTTGCAGATAGGTATCTATAGTGAATGTTAGAGGAAATAATGTACATTTGTACAGTAATTCGTATTTCAGATAATCTCTATATACACTAAGTAATTTTCAACTTGATTCATTAAAGTAAGCAGTTGAGACATTTTTCTCCATATATGGAAAAAAATAAAAATTTATTGATTCAAGAAGAAGGTAGTAGAAGAACCAGTATTTCAGTCTAGTCTTAATATTCAAGCAATGGACTTTTTATTATTCAGTGTTTCTGAACCTTTTAAAACTTTATGCCCTGTAGATAAACAAAAATAACCTCATATAATTCTTCAGTATTACAGATATTTCCGGTTAGGTTAATATTATGGCACAAGAAAATTCTTTTTTATCTTCTAAGATGCACATTTTAACTTTGAATATTTGTGACCTTTTCCTAGGCTTTGTGGAAGTGAACAGTCACCAGTCACTTCCAACATGAACCATTTTGCTCTGCTTTGTGTTCCTTGTTGTGGATATAGTAAATGTAGAATCCAAACATATATTTATGAAATTTGGTTTATGGCATGGAGAGGTTGTTCACTATATGTGTACTATTTCAAATACACATACCTTCTCCAAGAAATTTTCAAGGTTCTCCTTACTTCCATTTCATTTCCCCTTTCTTTCCTAACCTCACTCCTGCAATATGGCACCAACTTTGAAAATCTCTGCATCATTAGGCACTTATGGCACATTGGTTAAGAGTAGGACTCTGAAACCAGACTGCCTGGACCTTGAGGCAAGCTACTAAGCCTCATCAATAAAATTAAGAATATAATTGTATCTACCTTATGAAGGTGTTTGATAATTAAAGGGGTTCTTGCATGTGAAGCACTATGTGCCTGACACATTGCAAATGCTGTATCAGTGTGCCATTACTATTATTACTATTACCATGCAATTATCATAGTGACTTAAAGCAATTTAATAACATGGTAATGTTATTATAATGTCATGAGAGTCAAATTAGATTAACATCTGTCATTAGGTCTTCTTCAGTCTGTACCTTTTATTTTTGTGCCTGATAAAATAATTAAGAATCTTTTAACCTTACTATTAATCTTCCTTCGATATTCCAGCAAAAACATTGTTCTTTCTGTTTTGCAGTATACCTTCTTTAATGATTCTTTTAGAAAACTTTATAGGATGAGATAGACCCAGCTGTGTTCTTCAGAGCTTTTCTTCCTACCTATTCTTCATGTGCCTTGGTGATTGTCAAGTAATACATGCCCATCACCCTAAAGCTTCTCCCCAGAGAGCAACAGTAATAATGAGCAGGGGCATTTTTTCCTTCAGGGAATAATCAATCTCCCAAAGGAGAGAACATGTATAATGAAGAACACATGCAAACATACACATACACATACATGATTCTGTAATGTTCCCTTAAAAGAGGTGTGGTTCTTTAA
Organism: Vulpes vulpes; assembly: GCF_048418805.1. Classification (NCBI taxonomy): domain Eukaryota; kingdom Metazoa; phylum Chordata; class Mammalia; order Carnivora; family Canidae; genus Vulpes; species Vulpes vulpes. The sequence goes on from NC_132790.1 coordinate 10,866,493, forward strand.
GAGAGTACTGAACTAGTTTGAAATGATCAAATTTAAAATCAGTGGACTGTATCTATGTGCTAAACAGTTTACATGATTTTCTCTTCACAACAACCTTGTGAGGTAGATACTATTATTCCCCTTTAGTGAGTAAACTTGAAGTTAAGCAATTTGTTGTGATACTGATTCTGATGTAGATCACTTAACTTCAGTTTACTTATTCCAAGGGTTATTCTACTATAACGCAAGTGCATCTGAATGAAATAGTGTACTTTTCACTATTTTTTATTGTTATTGAAATACAGTTTTAAAAAATGATCAAAATCTGTCCATTCTTGCTTCTTCCTTCCACGTGCTAATATCATACCATTTTGGGAAATCAGCTCCTGGGACTAAGGAATAGGCTGCTAGGGTTTGCAGTACTTGGTGAATTTAGGTGTTCTTATGGTATAAATTGCTTTTCTTTCCAAGGTAAGAACAGATGGAATAAGGCTGTCATCTTAAAAGTTAGTGTAAATGAAACAAAGAAACAAAAAACATCCCAAGCAGCGTGATAGCTGAGGAGGTCTACAGTTTAAGCCAGGACTTCCCACTGGAACCCTTTTTCTGTGTAAAGCTAAAGTAGAATTTTCCTTTCCCTGTGGATGGTGTGAATACTCCACAAAGGAAATCCTCTTATCATTTTGGAAAGAGTATGGGCTGCCAAAGATACAGGCTTGAATTCTAGCTCTGCCATTTACTAGCTATAGTATTAAATAAATTACTTAATTGTTGTTATTTCCTCTGTAAAATAAGAAATTAATGCTTACTTCATAGGACAGTTCTAATTTCTCCACTTTTGAAAACTGGGATTTCCTCCTGCTATACTGATGTATGAATTACAGGAAGTAAAATTTGAGTGTTTGATAGATTCTGGGCATTGTATATAGCCATATATAACTTCTTAGGCTTCAGAAATTTCCTCATGTCCTTTTGCAGTCAGAGCCCCTCAATGACATACTTGTTCCAGTCATATTGATCTGCTTTCTGTCACTGTAATTTTGTCTTTTCTAGGATTTTATATAAATGGAATCACATAGTACATAGTCTTTTATGTTCAATTTTTTTTCATTGTGCATAATTTTTGGATTCTTTCACTTTACTGGGTCTATCAGTTGTTCTTTTATATTGCTAAATAGTATTCCAGAAAATGGACATGGGCATACCATGATTTGTTTAGCCATCATCCAATTAATGGACGTTGGGTTGGTTCCAGTTATTGCCTATTATGAATAATGTTGCAATTCTGTGTACACATTTGTTTTCATTTTCATGTGTATATATATATCTAAGAGTAGATTAATTACTGGGTTGTATGGAAATTATATGTTTAACTTTATAAGAAAGTGGCTGTGTAATTTTTAATTCCCATCAACAATGTATGAGAATTCTAATTGTTCTGTATTCTCACCAACACTTGATATTGTTAATACTTTTAATTTTAACAATTCTCCTAGATTTTAGGGATATCTCATTGTGGTTTTGATACTCATTTCTCTAGTGATTGGTGATGTTGCAAGTCTTCTTATGTCCTTGTTAGTTACTCATTTATTTTTGTGTATGAATCATCTAATGCATCTTTAAAGACATTTTATTCATTTGTCTCTTTTATTGAATTGTAACAGTTTTTTAAAAATATTCTGGACAAGAAGTTTTCTTTGGCAAATATTTTCTCCTAGTTTGTGGCCTACTTTTTTTGTCTTTTTAACTGTGTCTTTCAAAAAGCAAAGTTTATCATTTTGATGACATTTTATCATTTTTTCTTTTCTGGTTCATCTTTTATCTTTTAAATATTTGCCTATTATAATGTTACAAAGATTTCTTGTTCTATTTTCTTCTAGAACTTTTCTAGTTTTAGCTCAGATGGTCTTTATCTATTTGTAGTTAAGTTTTGTGTTTGGTGTCAGATAATGGTTTGGGCTTATTTTTCTCTATATAGATATCCATTTCTAGCAGGATCTGTTTAAAATACTGCCCTTTCTTCTGTTGAATTAGCTTGGCATCATTGTGAAAATTAAGTGTGGATTTATTTATGAAGTCTCTATTTTATTCCATTGATTTATATGCCTGTCCTTACACAGTCCCACCTGTAATGAATTACTGTGACATTATAGTAAGTCTTGAAATCTTACTGTGGTTCTCTACTTTTGATGTTCTTTTTCAAACTTATCTTGGCTATTTTGTATAGATTTTAGAATCAATTTGATACTGTCTTCAGAATGTCTTGGGATTTTGATTGGGATCATGTTGAATCTGCAGATTAACTGGGTGGAGAATTGCTATCTTAACAATATTAAGGCATCTATTACACAAATATGGTATATTTCTCAGTCTTTTCAATACTTTAAAATTTCCCTTAGGCTTTCAGCATAGAAAAGCCTTCTATACTTTTGTTAAATTTTTCTGAGTATTTTATTCTTTATGCTACTGTAAATGGAGTTTTTTAAGTTTCTTTTTCTAATTGTTTATTCTAGTATATCTAGTGTATAGGAAGACAACTGATTTTTGTTACTGACCTTGTATGTTGTGACTTTACTTAACTTTCTTTTCAGTTCTGGTAGGTTTTTCTTTAGCTCCTTAAAATTGTTTATGGTTGTGATCATATTTTTTGCAGCTAAAAACAGCTTAACTTCTTTCTTTCCTACTGTGTGTGTTTTATTTCTCTCCTCTGGCTATTGCACTGCCTAGCGAATCCACTACAATATTGAATAGAAGTGGGGAGAATGGACATTCTTGCCTGTTCCTGATCTTGCAAAGAAAGCATGGAGACTTTCACCATTAATTATAATTAGCTATAGGTTTTTCAAATATCATATAATCAGGTTGAGGAAGTTACCTCATATTCAAGTTCGCTGGAAGGTTTTATGAATGAATGTCAATGGTTTTCTTTTTTTTTTTTTAAGATTTTATTTATTTATTCATGAAAGACACACACACACACACACAGAGGCAGAGACACAGGCAGAGGGAGGAAGCAGGCTCCTCAAGGGAGCCTGATGTGGGATTCAATCCCAGGACCCTGGAATCACGCCCTGAGCCGAAGGCAGACGCCCACTGCTGAGCCACCCAAGCATCCCAAGTGTTAAAGTTTTTCAAATACTTTTTCTGCATCTATTGAAATGATCACAGTTTTTCTACTTTATTTTCTTATTATGATGAGTTATACTGATTGCTTTTCAAATGTTAAACCAACCTTGCATTCCCCAAATAAACTCTACTTAGTCATGATTTGTTATCTTTTTATATACTATTTCATTCTGTTTAGTCAGTCCACTCTTCCACTTTTTAAAATTAGTACCCTGACCTTTGGGAAAATAACTCAATTTATATTTTGTTAAAAGCTGTCTTTGTGTTCTGTATATTGCAAGGGGTATGAAAGGAAAAACTATGATTCTGTTCTCAAAAGAGTTCATGGTCTCACTCCATTAAAAAAAAAAAAAGAAGAAGAATACATGATTGATTTTAATGTGCGGCCCAAGCATACAGATTTGGGAGGAGGCTGTTAGGGAAAAAGGAAGACAGGCAATTATCAGAGTCACTGTGTATCAGTGTTGTCAGAACGTCTTTGTAGAAGAATTGAAATTTGGCTTTATCCTCTGTCATGTGATGTAGACTATGTTTCAGAAAAAAAAAGTTTAGATTCATACTGGGGACAGAAAGGGTATCTTTGTGTTTAGGTTCTACCTTAATGGAGGCAGAAAGAAAACAGGGAAAGAAAAAAGAAAATTCCTGAACTTGGAGTTAGGAGATCTAGGTCCCATCTGAGCTGATTTTGACTAGTTATGTCACCATGGGCAAGTCACATTATGCCCGTGTGCCTCCATTTTCTCCTCTATAAAAATGTGGTGGTTAGGCTTGATCAGTGGTTCTGGATAAATAAAGAAAGAACATATATATTTATGAAAAAGCTTACCAGGGCTCCTTGACCAGGTGAGAATTACTGGATTACATAGTCTCTAATTCTTTTTCCATCTCTGAAAATCTTTTTATTTTATGATTTTGTGAAATCAGTAAACTTGGTGACCTTATTTTCAGCTCTGGCTTGGCCATTCTCACATTTTGGGACCTTGACACATCACTTCTCTTCTCTGGGCCTTATCATATTTGTGTTTAAAATGAAAATGGCTTTCTAAAGCCATTCCAGTTCTATAAGTCAGGGGTTCTAAAATGAGGTAAATCAATTTATATTATACATATGCATATATATCAAAAATGGCGAAGAACCTATTGTAGTGAGATAAACAACTATGGCTATGTATTTTATGTGCCTTCATTCAGCATCCTTAAGAATTGTGGAGAATAAAACCAAGGCCCACATTGTTAAACTTATTTCTAATTTTTAATGGGAAAGGTAAATTCTTGAGCATATGTTGAGATCCTAGCATTGTGTATTATTTGCTTCCAACTTGAAATGCAAAAATCTAAGACTTCTATGTATTTCCTTAGGATGTAGTTTTTCTTTGTTATTTACAGTCTGTTGTAAGAAAGCTTCAAGGGATATAGGGCATTAGAGCACCACATCTCTAACTAGCTGGAGCATAATACATGATTTGAGTCCCCAATATTTTCTAACAGTAAGGTTTGTTTATTAAAGAAACCCCATGCTGTGACTGAATCAGTCTAATAGAAGCCAAGTTTGAACTTGAGCATTCAAATGTATGCCCATATATCTTGGGCATATATCATACATAATGATGTGGGGTCTAGACATCTTTCTGGGTTTGTTTATGTCTGTTATGGATTCCCCTCATTATCCATGCTGTTTGAGGGAGACCCCATGGATTCAGCTAGTTTATTGCATACTTTTTATATTTTAAGACTAAGTCAGAGTTCCAAAGTGGCACATATGTTCCAACTTGGAGGATTATTTTCTCACTTTCCTTTTTTTAAGATGATTATTAAGGAAAAATAAAGTAAGATTTTAGGGAATGGTGACATGTTTGAGAGTGACTAGCCATAGTCCTTTTGGCCATGTTTCAAATATACCTTTTTATAATCTTTATTTTATTATGCTACTCTTCCTAAAAATTTTTGACAAGTTTGAGTTATAGCATCTGTTTTCCTATTTTTAAAACCATATTGTGTACCATCTGTTGTTTCATTATCATTGATTGTAACTTTTAGAATTTAGGAAAGGTAGATAAAGACTTTAATCTTTAATTGTACAGTTTATGTATAGATAGTATATTCAATCCTAGAATTAAATAAACTTGCCTAAAGAATAGATTTTAGATATGGAAAAATTTTATTTCTAGTTCCTATTGTTAATTTGGAGCAAGAACTCCATGGCTTGGCGAGCAGCTTTCATTGTTACTGTTGTTGTTAAAGCCTCCCCCTTGACATTTATTTTATAAAATTAGGTATCTCTGTACATGATTCCTTAATTTAAAAAAAAAAGTACTATTCATATTCTTTGTAAGTGCAAAGCTTTTTTTTAATAAAGTGAAATAAATCAAATAACATAAGATTTGCAATAAATATTAAAAAGGGGTAGATTGTCATTAGAATTTATCATTCTGGGTATTTTTTTGAGGAGGTGATATAGCACTTGCTATAAATATTCATCATGTTCTTAAATCTAGACATATTCAGTGATTAGGTGATTTTATGCCTGTTTATGCTGAAAGGAACAAAAGAAACTTTAAAAACTGAAAGCATAAACATAATTGAACCACCCACTTAAAAGAGAAATTGGAATAGATGTTTTCCAGGGGAGAACATGCTTTCTGTGTAAAAAGGGCTAGTGTAACAAGAAGTCATCTATTCTTGATTTCTTTAGACAGCTAGAGCTTTGTGCCTTGTCTAGTTTCTGCGTTTTAAGAGCTTGTTCTGTGTAGCAGAAATAATACAATAAATGGGTTTAACCACATTTGTCTCAGCTAGACAGTCTGCTTTGTCAGAGATTGCTGGTACAACATAAACAAATTATGTGTTTGTAGTGCTTTTCAATGAAAGCCTATCTAACAGAGCTGAGATTGTGTTTCAGCAGCTGTAGATTTAATCTCCTACCTGTCAGTTAAAACAGGCATTTCCTGAGCCAGATAAGGACTGGTTGTAGAAGAGGGAAGTAGTCACAGCTGGACAAAGACCTATTGTTATTGGCTGATAATTTCTATGTAGATTCAACTCCTCATTCTACCATGGAGACTACAATCATAGGCAGTTTTAAAGGAGCTAAGGTGACCTTTTTTATTGTTAAATTAAGAAGAGTTAAAGAGAATCAAAGCTGGGTTTTATGTCATTCATATATGGGAGTTGTCATGTGGAACTAAAAATAAATGTCTATAGCTTAGATCATCATGATTCTAGATCATTGTGGATGTGATAAACAGGATTTTGGAAAATGCCTGTTCACAAATTTATAACTACATATTTAGGAATTCTACTTGTAATGCACACTAAAATAAAAAATTAAATCTATGGATAGATACTTTATGTGATTCACATATTGTGGAATATGTCTTTTCTTTTTTTCTATTTCTTATTTGTGGAGGTTCCTGTGCTCTCTTTGTTTCACGTAATTACCCATAGAAATTTATAAAGTTAAGTTAACTGCCTCAAAATTGGTCTAGTTAGTTTGGAGAAAATATCTATCTCTACATTTCTATAAGTTATTATAAGGTTATTCTGAGTCCCATGTCTCCCAAGTCATGAATAGTTAATGGTAGGGTACACTGATAGGTTATATGAACTTGGTCAGCAACCTAAATTCACAACTTTTCCAATTTAAAGTAGTTCATAAGTTCTCAAGTTTAAAAATACATATAGGCATCTTAATTAATTTTTTTATGATTAGTTTTTTCCAACTTTACTGAGAAGTGATTGGCATATATCATTGTGTAAGTTGAAGACATACAGCATGGTGGTTTGACTTACATGTATTGCAAAGTAGTTCCCACAATAGATCCAACTAACATCCATCTTCTCATATAAATACAAAAAAAAGAAGAAAAGAATGAAGAAAAAATAAAGAAAAAAAAGTATTTTTCTCTTTGTGATGAGAACTCTTAGGATTTACTCTCTTAACAGCTTTCCTATATATTACTCATCAGTGTTAGCTATAGTAATCCTATGCGTTAGGTCCCTCGTATTTATCTTATAACTGGAAATCTGTATGTTTTGACCGCCTTCCTCCAGTTCCCCCTGCCCCAGACCCCTCTCTGATAACCACAAGTCTGATCTCTTTTTCTGAGTTTAGTTTTTTTGTTTTGTCTTGTTTCATTTTTTGGTCTGCACATATGAGATCGTATTTGTCTTTCTTGTTTCTGTCTGGCTTATTGCATGAAGCACAATGCCTTCAGGGTTCACACATGTTGTTGCAGATAGTAGAATTCCTGTCCTTTATCTTTTTTTACAGCTGAATAATATTCTATTTCATGTGTATACCGCAACTCCTGTATCCACTCATTTATCAGTGGACACTTAGATCTACAATGACCGTGGCTTGGTTATCGTATATAATGCTGCTATGAGCGAGGGGTGCAGACATATTTCCAAGTTAGTGCTTTCATTACCTTTGGATATATTTTCAGAAATGGAATTGCTGAATCATAGGGGCATTCTATTTTTCATTGCTTGAGAGTCTTCCATAATATTTTTCATAGTGGTTGTAAGTCATCTAGGTAAGTTGGTGGGGACAGGTGACTTGGGGATCCTACTCTTCCACCATCTTGCCCGGCCCCCCTTTCATAGTGGTTGTACCAATGCACATTCCCACTAGCAGGAGACATGGGTTTCCTCTTCTCTACAACCATATCAGCACTTGTTGTCTCTAGTCTTTTTGATGATGGCCCTTCTAAGGCCATAAGGTCATATCTCATTGTGGTTTTAATTTGCATTTCCCTAGTGACTAGTGATGCTGAACATCTTTCAACACACCTGTTGGCCTTTCAGATATTTTCTTTGGAGAAATGTCTATTCAGGTACTTTGTCCATTTTTTAAATTGGTTTTTGGATTTTTGCTATTGGTTGTGTGAGTTCATTATGTATTTTGGATATTGACCCCTTATCAGATATATGATTTGCAAATATTTTTTCTTATCCCATAGGCTATTTTTTCTTTCTGTTGCTGGTTTTTTTTGCTGTGCAGCTTTCTAGTTTGATGTAGTCCCACTTCTTTATTTTTTATTTTGTTGCCTATGCTATAGGTGTCACATCCAAAAATTCATTACCAAGACCCATGTCAGGAGTTTTAGTCCTATGTTTCCTCCTAGGAGTTTCATAGTTTCAGGTCTTACATTTAAGTTTAATCCATTTCAAGGTGATTTTTGTGAGTAGTGTACAATATGGGTCCAGCTTCATTCTTTGACATGTAAATATCCGATTATACCAGCACCATTTACTGAAGAGACTGTCTACTCCATTGAGTATTTTTGGCTCCTTTGTCACATATTAGTTGACTGTATATGCTTAGGTTTATTTCTAGGCTGTCCATTCTGTTCTCTTGGTCTGTGTGTCTGTTTTTGTTTTGTTTTGTTTTGTTTTTAAGATTTTATTTATTTATTCATGAAAGACACAGACAGAGAGGCAAAGACACAGCCAGAGGGAGAAGCAGGCCCCCCTGCAAGGAGCCTGATATGGGACTTGATCCCTGATCCCAGGATCGCACCCCAAGCCAAAGGCAGGGGCCCAACTGCTGAGCCACCCAGGGATCCCCTGTATATCTGTTTTTATGCCAGTATCATACTCTTTTATTGACCATGGCTTTGTAGTATAGCTTGAAACCAGGAAGTGTGGTACCTCCTGCTTTGTTCTTTCTCACGATTCCACTGGTCATTTGGGGTCTTTTGTGGTTCATGTAAATTTTAAGTGTTTTTTTTCTACTTCGGTTAAAAAATGCCATTGGAATCTTAATAGGGATTTCATTGAATCTATAGATGGCTTTAGGAGGTATTGACATTTTAACAATAGTAATTTTTTTAATCCATAAACATGAGATACCTTTCCATTTATTTGTGTCTTTGATTTCTTTCATCAGTGCCTTGTAGTTTTCAATTTAGAGACTTTTTACCTCCTTAGTTAAATTTATTCCTATTTTGTAGTCTTGATGCTATTGTAATATAATTAACTTTTTGATTAAAGTTTTTATGACAATTTATATTTTTTTCAAGAAACTTTTTACATATATCATTTGATATTTGCAAAATATTTGTAATGTTTGGAGTTTACATTTATTGAAGTGTGAGGGACAGAGTGAGCAGTTATCGGGTAAAAATTGTATATATAAAAGACAGCACTACTTTTCTTAAAACTCCACAATAACCTTGCTTGCTTGCTTCCTCCTGCCTTCTCTTTTTTCTCTTCTCTCTTTACTTTCTTTATATTTCTTTTCATATTTTTATTTTCATTCTTCTCATGTCTTTTTTTCATTTCATTTCATTTTTCTTCTTTTCTCTTTTCTTAACATCTTATGATTTGGACAAACCTACCTAATATACCTTTATTTTTTTGGTGGTACAGAAGATTGGCTAAATTTTTTTTTTTAAGATTTTATTTATTTATTCATGAGAGACACACACACACACAGAGAGAAAGAGGCAGAGACGCACGCAGAGGGAGAAGCAGGCTCCATGCAGGGAGCCTGACATGGGACTCAATCCTGGGTCTCCAGGATCAGGCCCTGGGCTGAAGGCAACACTAAACCGCTGAGCCACCCAGGCTGCCCAATTGGCTAAAATTTTAAAGCTAAGATATACAATGGTCTTCTTTCTTGTTTATTTGCTTATTAGCATTTAGAAAAGTCATTGAGGACTATGTGTAATACTGTGTTGTAGACAGAGTGAAGTAAAAATTAATACATTAAAATAGAGGATAAGGGAATATTAGAATTTCTTAGTAGGATTGCTTTGCTTTAAAAATGTTGGAAAATTCAGTGTATTTATTTTCCATTTTGAATTCTGGTTATTTTTTTTATTGACCTGAGTGCACCAGCATATCATCTCATTTCTTTTTTGGGCTTGGGTTTCTATTTCTTTCTGGCTATAATGAAGATTAAGATACAGCATCAATTGTGAAATGTTATATTTTTATATAGTTGCTCATTTGTGAATACACAATACATATACACACATACATACATATATACATCCATTTGTATGTTGTCTGTCTTCTCAGTAGATAATGGTAGGGAATTTTGTGTACTACTATGTCCCCAGCACCTAGAATAGTGTCTAATTGAAATGAAAACCATTAAAAAATTCAACACAGTATGTGGAGGGTAAATTTTGGCAGAGGGAAAGAAATTTATGTTTGGGGAATTTTCATGGAGGAGTTGAATTTGAATTTCCTCTCTTTAGGAGAGGAAAGATCATTCCATATGTAAGTGAGAAAAAATGGCTTGAACAAAGACTTAGAAACTACCGAAAGTAAGAGAGGCAAGATGGTAAAGGTAGTAGGAAAACAACCTTGAGAGGTAGGTTAAGAACACCTAGTAGGGTAATTTCAATGCCAAAGTAGGCTAGACAGCTTGGACATTACCTTTTTAAATAGAGATATTTCTTTATTATATCTAAGTTATTTAATATGAACATAGTAATAAATAAAAATACAAAAATAAAGAAAATTTCTCTTTTTAAATCAGCATGTTAGTTTATCCTTACATCGTCTTCAGTGTTGACACACTTGTGCATTTAGTTGGGGTAGCAAATGTAGAAGTATGTGTAAATATCTGTATATGAGTAGAAGTGTGCATGCTGAGGATGGGACAAAATGACATTGAAGTTGCATGTCATTAACTTTTTGCACTAAAAGGATTAGAGTGTGATAGAGTAAAAACCTGAAGGTTATCTCATTTGTTGCTATAGTTATTGTTTATGCTTTTACTCAGTATCCATTTCTTTATAATGATTCCCTTACTATTCCTCTCAAGCCCCCACCCCAATTACGTATACAGGCACCATTTCTCATGGATACTTCTAGGGAAAGTCAGCTTGCCATGGCTGAGTCCCAGCTGTCAATAGCTTAGACATCTTATTTATGTCCTGTTCAGAGTTCACTGCTTATTTCTCAGACCTGTGGCTTCAGATGAAACTACTTCTGCATTCTCCAGCTGATGCTTAAATATTTTTCTGTCATTCATTCTATATTGTATAACCAGCCAATTGTGATATAGCAAACATTTTTTATTATTATTTTGGAAAACTGTGTTCTTGGCTCTTCTGGTGAGAAGAGCTTATCATCTCTGTCAGTAAGGATTATAATTGATGATGAGAAAATTATTAAAGAAGCTTAGAGGCCTCTTTATACTTATAGAAGAGTTTCAACAGATGTACTAGGAGAACTCAGTCATTAAAAAATGTTTTCAAATGAATGAATAAAGTCAATTTTTGTATTCTCATACCAACTAGTGGACTTCAAAGTCCAACCACGGCATGCCAAAAGAAAAGATTGCTGTGATGAAGTATGTTTGGAACAGATGCATATTTCTGTTGCTTCGATTTGAGGACTGCAAATGATAAAAGGAATTGATTCAGAAGATTAAAAAATCAGAATTCTTGTGGCTTAGTTTTTAAATAACAGAGAATGAAAATTCTTTAATGCATTTATACTACAAATATTTGTTGAGTCCCTACTCTGTGCAAGAGAGGGACTTTTACTAAGCCCTGGGGAGATACAAAGTCCCTGCCTTTAAGTTGTGTGTAATTTTAACAAGACCTGTAGTCTAAGATGTAAACCTGTATTTCTGGAGGAGGAATTTAATAATTGAACTCTGGTCATTGCTAACAGAATAAGCTTGTGTAAAATACTTCAGGGGTAAAAGCCAGATTGCCTTCATTACAGGTCAAAAGTTTATGAAACGTTTATATCTGAATTTGGTTGTTACAAAGAAAGGAATGCTGCATTTTTCACAATGTTACCATACTTATATGGCATTTATACAAAATTTGAAAAAAAATTAATTTCCAGATTGGCCAAACATTTTGATCATTGTGTATTTAATGGGGTTTCCATTTAAGAACAACAATCATTAGTCTCTAATATGTTTCATATTCCTGTGGAAATAAGACAGGGTGGATAAGAAGCATTCATCTTCACTAGTCTTTGGAAATATCCAAAGTAATTGAATAGCTCAGTCTTCTGTGATGGCCTGGTGACCACTAACTGTGACTATTTGCATAATAGTCAACTCTTCACTTCTGTAGTGATAACTGTTTGTATCTGATTAAAATTAAGACTGTTTTAGTTCTCTTGACTTTTCCAGAAGTTGCAAAAATTGAGATTTGCTGTTCTGCTTTAACCAAACAAATGCACACATGGGGATAACAATATGCTGAGTTTATGCAGATTTTACAGCACGAATCTGAATAAAATACCCACTAATAGATCCTTAAGGAGTAATAAACACACATGAATTTTCCTTAGTTGCACTTTAAAGTGATTTTAACATACTACTAGACCTTAACAATAATATTTAATTGACAAGATTATGCATTTGTATGGATTGAAAAGGTGGTAGATATCTAATTCCAAATGAATCATAAATTTTACTTTTGCATAACATGTTTTATTAATTTCTCTATGGCCAGGATATTCTACTTCCCTCCTGGTGCGAGTTTCTTAAAATATAGTAAGATAATTTAAACACATTTAATTAACATTTATCATCCATTTTATAAAGTAATCTGACTTTTGTCCTCATAAATACTCTCAAAATTTTCCTAGGTTATAGGCCATAGGAAGACTATGGAAAGATACCTAATGGAATTTTTGTTGTAATTTAGTTTTCTTTTAAAGCAAATCTTACCTTTCTCTGTTGACCCTATTCCAAAGCAAGCTGACAAATCAGATGATTTACACTACTATATAAGTGAAAACAAACCTACCACCACTACCTGATAAAATAAGGCTATAGACTTCTCTAAGGCATCTTTATATTCTCAGTGCCTACCTAGCATAGTACCAGTCAGATAGTGCTAGGGGCTCAATCAGTGGCTGCTGAATAGCTGAAGACAGGTACTGTTGACTTCCTTTATGAAGTAACATGTTTCTTGGGAGCCTAAGAAGTGATCTTCTATGTGTGGAGCTCTTTATTTCAGAGAGTAAGGGGACAGACAGATAAGTAAGAGATGCTAGGAATTATAATTATGTTAGTGCTAAATCCGTGTTCTTTTCTTTGAAAATTCAGTATTTAAACAGAAAATGTACAAATGAATGAAAGATAAAATAATGGCATTGGCTACTGATGATCCTAGTAAACTGATAGGATATTTAGAAAATGCAAATCAAGTGGGTATGTACAGTATACTGAGAATATAAATATCAGTGTTAACACAAAGGACAGGATTGACTCTTTCAGGGCTTTTAACATTTCTCCCTGAATAGGTACCTAAAGAAGAGTTTTAAAACATAGACTATTGACCTGATAGATAGTCATTGTGCTCTTCCTCTCAATGATCATTTCTGTCCTAATGTAACTAAGGAAGGCACCTGGAAAATGCTAGACTGTGATGTGTGTTTAAACAACTATCTTAAAGACCAGCCTAGTAAAAGAATTGCTTTGTTTGCATGTCTTACTCTTTGTAGTGAGAATAGGGACATAGTGAAGCTGGGGCCAAGATGTATCTTTTCTATTTCTCCTGTCAATATTTTAGATATTTTATTAAATGAATTTAATAGTGTAAATGAGTAAAGATAAGTTAACTACTGAAGTTATTTTCTGTTTTTTCTTTAAATTAACTTCTTATTAGAGTATAATGTATATAGAGAAAAACATATATCCTAAGTGTAAAGTTAGCTCTTCATTAAAGTTCAAGCTAAAACCCAAGACTTTGAAATAATAAAGCCTGAGTTTTTAAAAGGATGTCTTTGAACTATATCTTGGTTTGTTCTACCTTTCCAGGGTTTTTCTTGGCCCTTAGTGAGGATTTTGAAAAGAGGGGTGGCAATAGCATGCAAAGTTCTTGGAAGAAATTGCACTATATTAAAGATGAATGTTAACAATGGTAACAAGGTGTTTCGTGTATTATCCTGGTGGGACCTAAGAGAAAGAGACAGAGATGAGGGGGAAAGGGACAGAATATCATCAACAAACAAACAAAAATAAAGCAGAACTTCAGGATGCAGCTACATTTTTGTTCAATGCGTACCCATCAGAAGTTGATGGGAAGTGTCTGGGAAGATGGGACTCTGTGTTCTCAAATACTCTTCCCTGTCCCAGAATTGTTCCTGATGAAAGTTGATTTTTTTTTCTCCTGTTAGAGCTAGATAGATTCTCTATAAGCAAAGATTTGCTATCCTCTATTAGCTGTAGCAGCCAGACATTAGCCAAATAAGACAAATGACAAGCAAAAGAGGTGGTATCAAGATGTATTTAAGTCATCATTATTTTTTTTAATTTTTTTTAATAATAATAAAAGTCATTCATTGCATTACTTATAGATAGGTATGCCATTAACTACTCCAAGATTGTTGGTTCTCAGAAAACTGGCTCTTAGGTCTTAGATGGTTCTCACATTGATCAGTTGACACAAAATGCCTCCTGTATCATAATGCCTTATGATAAGAACAGCAGAGCATATAGAAATATCAATGTCACAGGCCATTCATGACACTCAATTTAGTTGGAGAAAGATGTTTAATGAATTGAAACAATTAATGAGTAAGCAATAGGCCATAGACAATACAAGGCTCCTTTGTGTACTTCCAACCCTGGCCAACCAAGAGAAATTCAATATGCCGACTACTTCATCATGCTAAGGCAGAGCAGAACATAGTCAATACTTTAGGTAGGTTTTAAACAAAAATGGGTTTGAAAAGGTTTATGTTAAGGCATGGATTCATCCTATCAATGAGACCCTTTCCCTCCTAACTCTCCACTATTAACTGAGATCAATATACAGTTTGGCATGTACTTTTTAGGACTAGAAAGATCCCTTCCCTGACCTTGAAGGCTTTTCATGCGAAGTTTCTGAGTCCCTTGTTTCTTTCACTCTAGACACCGTGGCTTGTTCAGTGGTAGCACTTTATACCAGTGACTCAGCTATTCTTTGCAGTAAAGAACAGGACCTTTAGGAAATCCCCTCCGAATCCCCTCTCCCTCTCCAATTGCTTTTTCTCACTCTGTATTTTCTATCTCTGTCTCCCTTTCTGTGTCATCATTTACAAATATTAGAAACATTCCTTCTGACAGACTATGGAAGCTTTCTTCAATTAAACCACATAAGGAATGATTTACTAGAAATAAGCATTAAAATGATCTTTACTTGCTCACCGTTTTTAACTCAGTGATAGACATTAACATGCTCACGATTTTCAATACACATACGTATTTCCCATCACCAAAAAAGTTAAATAATCCTCATGAAAGAGCAAATGAGTCCCCCTGAGTGTCACTCTGTTTGCATGTTAGCGCGTGGCCAGGTCTCTGCCAAGTGGCTCTCTGATTGACTGCTGCAGATGCTCTTTCTCAAGTATTCTGAGTCATATCTTTAGTACAAGTCTTCAGGGACAAACAATAGCACCTGTTCCTCACAAGATATCAGGCCAGTTAGCCCATTCATGTATCTTTAATGAAGCTCTGGGGCAGATGGCAAAAAATGGCATCATCAACAACTTAGCGCAGAGAAAACGAAGGGGATAAGTGTCGATGCAACAATGCTGTTTCACGAATAGGAAGAGACAGAACCCAAGTGTTTCATGCACATCTGCTGCTGTCTTGATTGTCTGAAAGACGTGAGGAACACCAAGCAATTAAAATTTCCGGGCATGGAGCCCTATTTGATCAAGAATGTGTTCCCCACTTTCTCCAAAAGGGCTGCGCTTTGGCCGGGGACTGTGGAAATCTAAAATCGATGGACGAGTGTACTTTGGTCCACGCAGTTGGTTTCTTTCCCACCGCACCGACTGAGCTCCTCCCCTGATGGAGCTCCTGGCTTCTCGTTACCCAGCCTGTTAGTGCTGACTCGTGAAGCAGTAAAAAATAATGCAGCGTCCTGCTCGGAGATATATTTTTGGCCACATAATGTTTTGCTCTTTGTATTAACCAAATCAATTTTACCTATGGAATAATGAAAGGATCTTTGAATTTGTGCTAAGAGAAAGCTACACTTTCAAGAAAAGAAGATGCTATTTGAAATTTTGATAACTTCTTGGAAAAGACATGTGGAGACTGGTCATTCTTTGATGGATTGAGGGGGATTCTATTAGTTTTTCTTCTTTAGTGAAATATTTTTGGAAGTTGCCATTTCTAACGTGACTGCCTTCCCTGGCATGTCATCAAATGGGAAAATAGGATGGTGGGAAGAAAGAGGGAAGGCAGGCTTATGTTCTTCAGAGCAGGATGGGGCTTTTCTGTGTATTCAAAATTCTTTGTTTGCCCTAAGCCCTGATGCTCAGTGCAGTAAACTTAATTCACAGCTTCCGTAGGAGGAAAATATTTTGGGTGCTGATGTGATTCTTAGGTGGCTACCAAGCCCTCTCTCTTTATCACTCCTCCCTTCCTTGTCCTTACTCTCCATTTCTGTCCCATCTCCAATCAGTAATTTTCTCGTAAGTACAATAAATGGAAAGCTCTGAAAGGGGGAAATTGTTGCTTTATGACATACTTGCTTCTCATATTATTTGTATGGGCCATACTGGTCAGCTTTTTATAAAAGGTGGTAATTGGAAGTATTCATAGACCTCTATTACCCTTGTGAGTTTAAGTCACATAATTCCTTTAAAGTGATATCACACTGGGGAAATCTGAATAAGGTGGTTGGACTGTATCAATGTCAATACCCCAGTTGTGATATTGAAGTACAGTTTTTCAAGTTATTACCACTGAGAGTAGAGGACACCTGGGATCACTCTGTATTATTTTATTACAAATGCATGTAAATTTACAATTATATTTATAAAACTTCCGGTCAGTTCTTATTACAAAGAGTAATAATATTCCTTATCTCATTTAGAACTGTTTAGCAAAAGATGACTTGATGCTTAATATAAGATGGTACCTAAAAGTATAGACTTCGAGCCTGACAAACCTGGACTCAAACCCTAGCTCTACCACTTTTTAATTGGCCAAGCTACTGAATCTCTCAGGATTTTGTCCTTCTCATTAAATGAATGAAGAGAAGAATAGTGAATACCTTATAGAGTTTTGAGGATTACATGAGATAGATCATGTAAACCACCTTTGCAATGTTTGACATAGAGAAAATACTGGAGAATATTATTAGTGGCTGTGATGAAGAGGATGATTACCATTACCATCATCATCATCACTATTATTACTTCTGTAATTAAAGTTAGAAGAGGAGCGCTTCATCATCTTCTCTTAGCCAGAATTCTAATTGCTGCTAGGTATCTTGACTTATCTTTAATAAGGGGCACTCTGATTTTTTACATCATTGTTTTACTTAAAATAAGTTAAAGGCAATTTTATCAATCAGAACTAAATGATCATTGCTAATGAATGTATTATAATAAGTTATCGGAATTAATTACAGTAGATTTGTGATCAGATTGTTCTGGGTAGAAAATAAGAGAGAAGGAACAAACTGAAACTGAGCAACATAAGATCTGAAATACTATCTGAAATACAAAATTATTTTTGGTTGCAGACCTCCAGATTTCTCTCCCCAAAGAGCATACACACGTGATCTCTCTCTCTTTTCTATCACTCAAATCCATGTGATGTAGTGGAAAAAGCACTAGAGAGGGTGCTGAGCAGTTCTGGATTCCAGATCCAGCCCTGTCATAGGCACTGTGTTCTCTCAGGCCATGTCTTTTAGCTACTCTACCCACCTTTTCCCTATGTGCAAATTGTGAGGTTTGAATTCGATTAGCGATTCTCAGAGAGTGGACCCTGGACCAGCAGCACCAGCTTTACCTGGGTACTTGCTAGGAAAGTACCTTCTCAGACTCCACCTCTATCTACTGGTTTAGAGGCTCTCAGGGTAGGGCCGACCAGTCTTTGTTTTAACAAGCCTTCTGGCTGAACTGGATACATGCTAAAGTTTGGGAATCACTGCCCTGGATTGCACTGTGGTCTAATTTTTAGATCGTTGAACCCAGCTCCCAGAGCTTCTGATTTGTAGGTCTGGGGTGGAGCCTGATAATTTGCTTTTATGAAGTTCTCAGGGGTTGCCAATGTTATTGGTCAGGTACCACACTTTGAGAACCACCAGGCTAGATCAACTCCAAGCTCTGTTCCAACTCTGGTTCTATCATTATGATTACTTTCACAATGTCTTCTGTCACCCTTCTTCTTTACTTTGTCCCTTGGTTTATTGACACTGCCTCTGAATTAATAGCATTGAACATTTCTAACATATCTTACTTTGTAGAGGGTGATAGATGGGAAGGAACTTCCCTAAATTCTTATAACTTATGTTAATATGAAACATCTACAACTCTTTGGCATTGAAGGTGACCCTAGATGGTTTAATTAGTTATCTCATGTACATAGCTAGTTACAAAAGAAACATCTTCAGATACCAAGGTTCAAGAATTCAGATCTGATGCTTAATTGCCATTGATCCTTTTATGTTGTCTCATGATCTGGAGAGCTTGAGAACCAATGTAGAAGTAAAATTATGTTTTCATCCTAAGATGCTGTTTAATGAATAATACTAAAGTTCCCCAAATTATATCTTCACATGGTCCTTGTAATCCCACCTCTTCTTTTTCATGGTTTTCTAGATAGTTGGGATGGGATAATGCTCTGTGAGGCCTGGTGTCTGCTAAGAACATGACAAGCCTCTGCCTGTCAAACTGAATTATTTAGTTGGTTCATGTTTTCTTTTTTGAAGTAGAATTAAGGGTAAGAGCCACTATTTCTTGTTTTTTTTCTTTTCAGTAACATGGTAATTTTCTAAAACTGAATATGCAAACTATGTAAGAAAAAAAACAAGGCCCTAATATTTCTTGAGTACCTGTTATGTGTCAGTCACTGTGCCACAAGTGTTAGTTTTCTGGTCTCCTTAATCCCGACAATAACCACATAAGGTAGTATCATTAGCTTTTACACGAAGAAACAGACTACAGAAAGTTTAAGTAACTGTTCACGATCACACAGCCAAGCAGATGGCAATATATAGATTTAAGCTCCGATATGTTTATCAGCAAAGCCTTTCTAGGCATAGTAGATTCTGAACAAATGTGTGATGAACAAATGAATAAAGGAATAACTACATCACATTATCTTCCTAATGCTGAATTTGAAAAAAAAATAAGAATCATAAAGTTAAAAAGGCTCTATAGATCATTATGTAGTCAGGGTTTTAGTTATGCTTACACTTTAAAGTATCTCTACCATATGGGTGTCCAGCCTTTACTTGACCACCTCTAGGGAAATGATGCACACAACCTCTTTAATCGGAGTCATCACTGAATAACTCAGTTTTAGAAAATTCTTCTTTAAGCTTCCCTAAAATCTATTTCTCTGAGCCCATTTCTGCTTTTTGTAATTGTTCAGACTTAATCTGATTCTTTTGCCATAGTAAGATAGTCTTGTATCTTCTCTCTCCCCAGCTAAATAGCCCCCATTTTTTCAGCTACTTCTCAAGACCCATAGCACATAATAATAACTTAATAAACGTTAGTTACAAAGAATGAAAGAATAAATACTCTGCCTAGACTTCTCACTTTCTTGTTCCCCTTTAAAGCATGGAGCATCCGTGCTATTCTAGGCACATGCTAGGAACCATATTTCTAGAAGTAAATGAAATGATTTCCTCTGATCTCCTCTTGCCCTGAACAACAGTCACCTACAAAAAAGACCGTTTTATTTTCTGACATAGAACAGTGCCCTCATCTTTGACATCTCAGGTTTGCATCAGGTCACAGCAAGCTGGAGTTGAACAGCAAACCTAGTGCTTTTCTTCAGGGTTAGAAAGGCAAGACCTGGGCACAAGGGGATCAGCTCCAATTTACGCAGGCTAAGTTTGTACTCTAACGTACAAAACTCGGGCTTACCTCAGCTAAAATGGTAGAAATAGCTGCCCAAAGCTAGTTTCTTTCACGCCCCACTGGCAAGGTAGTAATTGCACAAAGACCTTTTTATTATAAGTTGATTTTCTTGAGAAATGAATTCAGAAAAATACTGTAAAGTGTTTATTTTTTGCTTGCCCTTTATTAACCCACCTCTTAGGGCTTTCCCTCGAGAAAAACTGTTGGTAAATGAAACCTCTTAGACCCATAGAGAAGCATTTTTGCATCACGTCCCCGGCTATGGAGGGAACAGGGACAGGACAAGGCAGGTTGGCGCTATTTAAACAGGGTCATCAACCAGTATATGGAATTTTGCCTAAAGAGAAGATTTAAGAATTTAAACAGGGGAAGGGTTTAGAATTGATAGAATTAATGGAAATGTTTGTATCTTAAACAGGATATAATGCAGCTATTTTTACACAAGTAAAGATCCCAAAGACCCAGTTTGAACTTAGAGATCATTTCTGTTAGTACATCCTAGTTTTGGTCTTTAAATAACAAAAGTCCTGTAGTTCAACCTATAAAATCATACACTAAAAGCCAGGACAAAACCTTCCTGTGATGCTATCCTGGAATCAGGGTAGCTATGCATCGAGTGAAAAAGGGAGCTAGGAAATTAAAATGTGATTTCACAGCCATGATTTTGTCATAGCTCTTATTTTCTTTATATAGAATACAAATACTGATATAGAGTGAAGATTTTCTATTTTGCATTTTTGTGCTCTTTGATACATTTATTGAGGTCAAATGAAATTTGATATAGTAGGATTTATTATGAAATGCTCTCTGAATACAACTCCATAATTACTGAGCTACATGGTAGTGCATAAAGCTGTAAAACTGCTAAGCCAGACAAGCAATTTATATGTTACATCGAGGTGTGTATGGCAAAGAATATTAGTTTAATTGGGAGCCAAGATGTAGTAGCCTTAAATCTGAAGAGCTATATGTTTAACATAATGCGGTAAGGCTTTGAAATAAGATCCCTAAACTGAGGAGATACAGCTTTTGGAATATATAACAATTAGACATTATTTTCTGACCAAGGATACTAAATACTGTTTTCCAAATAAAGGGCAGAATGCAAAGCAGGTGAAAGGGCAAAACCTTTCAACATTGCGCAGTGTAAAAAGCAAACTTGTCTCTCCTGGTCGTTTTGTTAACAAAAAAAAAAAAAAAAAGAGAGAGAGAGAAGGAAAGGAAAAAGGGAAGGAAAAGAGTCAAGATAAAATAAAACCATTCACCACGATTTGGTGGAAGCAGGGATGAGGCAAATACACAACGAGGTTGTGTCCTTGGAGTGCTAATGGCATCTAAGAAGGGACTTGGTGACTTTGGATCGCGATTTCTCAGGGAGCAGATTTGGAATGAGGTCAGAAGTGGGTGGCTGTTTGGGTACCAGCACAGCAGCAGGAGTGAAAAACAAATACTTCTTGGCATACATTTGCTCTATCTGATCATAGGCTCTCTTCTGTTTAGCAGGTTCAGGGTCACATGCCTCCGCTCATGATCCCAATTTTTCCACATGACCAGCGGACCCTGGCAGCAGCCGCTGCTGCCCAGCAGGGCTTCCTCTTCCCCCCTGGAATAACATACAAACCAGGTAAGTAGAGAGGAATTTAACATTCTTTTGGAAATGCTAAGATCCCCATGTTTTTGCTGAGCAGTCACAACAAACACAGGAGCATACAAAGGAACCATGAATAAAACGATCATAAAAGCTGATTTTCACGTAAAATTAGAAATAGGAAGTTAATTGGGAGGAGGGCATGTTAATAAACTCACTGGTTGCTAAAAACTTTTTTAGCACTCTTTTTTCCACTTGGTTTGTTCTGAATTCACAGACAGAATGCTACTTTCCCTGGGGACCACAAATTTTTGTCAGTTCTCTCTCATACCTTAACTGTGAATAATTGTCTCTGGTTAAAGACCCTTTCCTCCTCCTGCGAGCTTTCATGCTCGGTTACAGTGGTCACATACACTGTGAAATGTTATTGTTGTTTGTTGTCTGATTTCTCCTGGAAGAAAAGTTAAAACTGGACTGATTTAATTAGCTCACCACTAAGAGGTAAGATTCCTTTTGATTTTAGTTTAAATAATGAAGCATTCAGTAGTTATTTTCTCATTCATCTTTGAACCTCAAAATCAGGTCACATAACCTTGCAGTGAAATATGTTTTGAGACGATTTAGCAAATGTTATGATTTTTCTTTATTCCTCTGAGTTTACTGGACTCCTGGGGAATTCAATTAGGGACATAATGGTTTGAAGCTTCTTTCAGAGCCTCCTTGTAAACAGGGCTTTAAATGTTTAAAGATATGTTGCCAAAGGAATCCAATGTAGGAAGATAGTGAAGTAAATAAAGTCAACCTTAATTTCATTTGTGCATTCTTTGTAAGTGACCTCAGCTCAGAAGTAGTGACCTTGTTCTACTCATTAATAATTTCCGTGTCAAGTTCTTTTTAACATATTAACCTGATTATATTAGCCACCAAATCTGAGTGCAACAAATCTGAGTGCAGCGGTTTCTTTGTGTAGAGGGTTTATAAAGCGAACAAAGGCATTTTAATGTGCTTAAAGTAATAATAAAATATAAATCACGTTACTGAAATCCTCAGTAAGGAAGCTTACTAAAGTAGCATAAAAACAAAGCTAGTGAATTTTAGCATCTATTTTAATTGCTCATTGCTATCGATTACTATTTTGCATTTGGTAGATTACTACTTTCTTTGAGAGGAAAGATGGGATGCCTGTCAAACCTCAAATGTTTTGAGGAATAGAGATGTTAAGGAATTGGCTCATTTTGAGGATTGCATCTAATTAATCAGACCTTGTTTTACCCAAAGATTTTGGAATACCTGAATGAAAGAAAATTGTATTGTTCAAACTGTCAGAATTTGATTTTCCTAGGGCAGAATTTGTAGAGCAAGGGATATTCCCTAGGAAACTGATATCCATATTGGGGACAGGAGTATATTTTGTCAGAGACTATTTTCTCTCAATGCGGGGGTTTGGTCCTCCCCTGATCTCTCTTGAGTAGTTCTGAGCTATTTCTCAGTCTTGACTTCCTTGGGAACACCAAATCTCACTCGTCCTCCCTCTACCTGTCTTAGAAATCTCTTCAATGAACTATCAATGGAAACCTTTTATTTAATTTCAGTGTTTCTGAATTTAAAGTGCTTCACATTTAAAAATCAGGTATGAGCCTTATTTTCTACTGGACACACATCAATATAGTTGACATGTTACCTAATTTTGCTGAAACAATGATGCCATTTTTCATGGGGAGATGTGTTGTTCTATAGTTAATGAATTTGGACCACTTTTTAGAAATTCTTTTCACCAACATTAATGAGACAGTAGTAAGTACTGAAGAAGAATATGGAGATTGGGAGAATATTATTTCACAGGAGTGTTATCTCCATCGAACAACATGTGTGCAACATACAGCAGTGTTCAAGGGGTAACAGAATTGTGTTTGATTATGGTGGCTTAAAACCTGTTGGTTAAGGCATGACAGTGGATTTGGGCTATGGGACAATTTTTGATCACAAGCAAGGCTGATAAAATAAGGTATTTTCTGTGACCCCTACCTAGGTTACATCAGAGGGTTTTATTAACCAGAACTCTAAATTCTTTAATATTTTGACCAATCTGGGTTTTATTATAGATACAAATTATACTTTAAAGGATTAAAATTATTTGTTCTTATATAATTAGTAGAGAATATATACCAGGGAGACTTAATCAGTACGGTGTTTTTGTCCTTCATGTGAATTGGGGGAGCAGAATTGTGTTGGACTGGAGTCTGGACTAGAAAAATTTTTTTGCTCCAAACTGAGCTATGATAATTTCACTTGAAATACATGTGAAACAATGATTAAATTTTTATTTTTTAAGATTTTATTTATTTATTCATGAGAGACACAGAGAGAGGCAGAGAGAGAGGCAGAGACAGGGGAAGCAGGCTCCATGCAAGGATCCCGGGACTCCGGGGGCACTCCCTGAGCCGAAGGCAGATGCTCAACCACTGAGCCACCCAGGCCTCCCATTGATTAAATTTTTAGAAGGGAGTAGTTCTGTCATATATATAAAAGCATTGAAATGGTGGCCTCACTTTATATTTTGGTTCCTAGTCAAGAGGATGAGCAATCACTATCTTGGTCTTTATAACTTACAGACTAAATGGTTCTCTTTTTGCCCTTTTCCACCTTCCCATAACCTGAAACTGTTCCATAGTGTTTGTGCTTTCAGCTGATTGAATAATTGTCTTGATTTCTAGACAGCACAGGCTACCTGAAGTTGATGTTCCCTGTCAAAGTTGACTGTTTCTGAATCCATTATTAAGATAGTCTAAACAAATATACTTAGGGCTCTGGACCTTCTTCTTTTCCCCTAATTTGACTCATTGCTCTGGATACATCAGGGTCCCCTGTGTAGTGAACACCAAACAAGTCCTCCCAGTTTGGTGGGTTGCTGAGAAGGCATGTGCCCTATAGGGATTGTGCAGTTTCCAGGGAATATCTATCAGGTTAATATCTGTAGATATAGCTTTATTGAGTTTTGACCCTTAATTTTTTTTTTTTTTTTTTTACTGTTCTGTAATTAGACACATCATTCTAGAAAAAAAAAGTCTTCAGGGCTCAGAACATATACCACAGGGGTGCCTGGGTGGCTCAGTGGTTGAGCATCTACCTTTGGCTCAGGACATGATCCCAGGATCCTGGGATCAAGTCCCATAGGGAGCCTGCTTCTCCCTCTGCCTATGTCTCTGCCTCTCTCTATGTCTCAAGAATAAATACATAAAATCTTTTTTTAAAACACTGCAAAATTATGTTTGTTTTACTCTTTCACATCATAAAATAGAGACACAGCAATCTGGGGCAAGATTAAGCACCTATATTTGAGAAAATTAAAAGATTAAGCCTCTTTCATAGCTAGCGATATGTATGTCAGACAGGATTGAATTGCCTATAAAATAAAAATAATGGATAGCCTCCTTCATAGGCCAGGGATGGTGCAGCTGACCCATGGACTCTGTGTAGTTCAGATTTTTAAAATAATTGCTGCTGAGCAGCCCGTGGCTTCCTAGGAGATTCAGAGAATAGGATCTCTGCCTATGCCTGGCTTCTCCACCCACTTATTATAAAATAATAGCTGAAGCCTCCTGAGTAGTTGCTTTGTGCCAAACACTGTGCTAAATATTTCACATGGATTATTTTATTTGTTACTTGCACATGTCATTTAGCCTTGCTGAGCCTCACATTTTTGTCATCTAAAAATATATGTCCACTGCTCAATGTGGGTGTGAAGATTAACTTTGTTAAAATTTATGAAAATTCTTTGAAAACTCTAAGGTACTAGGTTTTGAGGGTAAAGTCTGACCATGAAATTAAGTAAATTTAACATTAAACTACATCCTTACCCATTAAAAATGTCCAAAAACTAAACATTGGACTGAGATAAGCTTATATCACTATGCATAATGTTTCCAAGGTCCACCCATATTGCATTATATATCGAAAGCTCACTCTTTTTTATGGCTGAATAATATTCCATATGTCTGTGTCTTTGTACATATATGTGTGTGTGTGTATAATATATAATATGTAACATATTATATGAATAGACAAATAGTTTGTTTATCCATTCATTTGTTCATGGACACTTGGGTTGTTTCCACATTTTGGTCATTGTGAATAATGCTGCTGTGAACATTAATATACAAATATCTGAGTCCTTGCTTTAGGTTCTTTTGGTTATTTATGTAGGAACAGAATTGTTGGGTCATATGGTAGTTCTGTGTTTAAATTTTTGAGAAACTGCTAAACCGTTTTCCACAGAGGCTGCACCATTTTATACTCCTACCGACAATGTAAGAGTTCCAATCTGTTTACATCCTCACCAACACTTGTTATTTTCTAATCGTTACAAAAATATTATAGTGATCCTAGGAGGTATGAGATAATATCTCATGTGGTTTTGTTTTTTCTCTTTGCTTTTTAAAAATATTTTATTTGTATTTATTCATGAGAGACACACACACACAGAGAGGCAGGGATATAGGCAGAGGCAGAGGACTGGATCTAGGATCCCGGGATCATGAACTGAGCCAAAGGGAGACACTCAACTACTGAGCCACCCAGGTACCCCTCTCATGTGGTTTTGATTTTCATTCTCCTAATGATTAATAATTATGAGCATCTTTTTATGTGCTTAATGGAGATTTATTTATTTTTCTTGGAGAAAGTACTTTGTCTAGTACTTTGCCTAGTTTTTAATTAGGCTGTTGGTTTTTTGTTATTAAGTTTCAGGAGTTCTTTATATATTCTAGATATTAATCCCTTATCAGATATATGTTTTGCAGGTATTTCCTTCTGTTTGCCTTTTCATTTACTTGATAGTATCATTTGATGCACAAAAGCTTTTAATTTTGATGCACTCCCATTTATCTATTTTTTTTTCTCATGGTCTATATTTCTGTTATCATGTCCATGCAATTGTTCCAAATACAAAGATTTACTCCTGTGTTTTCTTCTAAGTTTTATAGTGTTAGTACATATGTTTAAGCCTTTGATCCACTTGAGTTCATTTTTATATGTTATTTAAAGTTCAACTTCATTCTTTTGCATGTGGATAGTACTGACATCTTAGCAATGTTAAGTCTTCCTGTTCATGGACATTTCCATGTATTTAGGCTTTAAAAAATTTTTTAGCAATATTGTATAGTTTTCAGTGTGCAAGCCTTTCACCTCTGGTTAGATTTCTTCCTAAGTATTTAATTACTTTAGATGCTATTATAAATAGAAATGCTTTCTTAATTTTCTTTGTTCATTGCTGGTATATAGAAAAACAAATGACTTGTGGGTGTTAATTTTACAAGATTACAACTTTTGCTAAATTTTTTTAGTTCTAGTAGCTTTCTTGTAGATTCTTTGGAATTTTCTACACATATGATCATCTCATATGCAAGTAGAGATAGTTTTACCTCTTGGTTACCAATTTTGATACCTTTTGCCCTCTCTCCCTTTACCTTTCTTTCTCCCTCTCTTTATCTTTCTTCTTCTCTTTCTCTCTCTCCATCTCTCTCTCTCTTTCTTTTTGAACAGTGCTGGCTTGAACTTCCAGTATAATGTTGTATAGCTGCAGTGAAAGCAGGCATCATTATCACATTCCTGACCTTAGAAGGAAAGCTTTCTGGTCTTTTACCATTGAATATGATGTTAACTGTGGATTTTTCATAAATATCCTTTATTGTGCTGAGGAATTTCCCTCTATTCCTAAATTTCTGAGAGTTTTTATCCTGAAAGAGTATTAGATTTTGTGAAATGCCTTTTCTGCATCAATTGAGATAATTATGTGGATTTCTTCCCCTTTGCTCTATTAATGTGATGTATGACATTGATTTTGTGTGTGTGCTGAACCACCTTTGTCATCCAATATGTATATTGGAGGTATGCATAGGTGTGTATATGTATTTATAAATATACATGTATATACATATATATATAATACATATTCTCATATACATATATACCTTATATATAAAAATATATATATTCACATTTAATTTTCTTGGCAACTCTAAGATAGGTGGCATTATATCTATTTTGTTAAAAGGAAAAAAGGTACAAATGGTCAAATAAGTTGATTAAGTTTCCAAGCTTTCCCATCTAGAAATTAGAAATGGAGACAGAATTCAGACTGAAATTCTCTGATTTGATATTTTATACTCTTGCAGACATGGTTTAAGTATGTAGGATATTAACAAAAGTCTAGCTCTTTATTTGCTGTGGAAAATATGTTATTTATATGTATGGATTCATCGAAATGGCATCTTGTAATGCTAGCTATTTCCACCTCTTTTAGAATATGTAAAGCTGAGGTTTATAACCACTATTACTGGAATACTTGAATAATTAAATTTATCTACTGGAAGTCAAGACAGTTTTTCTGAGGTTCTTTAGATCAGTAATTTCATTTTTAAATAAGAGTATTGAGGTCCAAGAAGAAAATATGCACATCCACATAAACTAACCTAGTTTTCTGGAGATCAAGATTACTTTGACTATGCCCTCCATCACATATGGAAGCTATATCATTTATGAGCTATACTAAGGTATGAACTTTGAGTTGATTTTTTAAATTTCTTGTAATGGATGGATTTATTTTTTTGTAATTTATTTATTCATTAGAGAGAGAGATTGAGAGAAAGCATGAGCCAGAGGGGCAGAGGGAGAGGGAGAGAAAATCCCTAGCAGACCCCATGCAGAGCACAGAACCCAACAGGGCTTGAACTCATGACCTGGAGATCGTGACCTGAGCCGAAACCAAGAGTCAGACATTTAACTGACTATGCCACCCAGGTGCCCCATAATGGATGGATTTATATCAGTTTATCCACATTCACTTATTTAATTGCTATTGTGACAAATACCATGGATTTTCATATGATTGGCCGGCGGTCTGGATGTATCTATGAAATAAGTGAAGAAATTAAGATTGATCCTTGATTCTTATCTTCTATAAAGATATGAAGAATAATGCACATGTTCTTAGAAAATGCCCTGGGATCAAGACTTTTCTCATCATTGATCCGCTCTTTGATGAATAGAGGAGAAATTTAGCAAGAGAAATAACAGCATGATGACCTCAGCAATATACACTTTAATCCTTCCAGTTTTTTTTTTCCAATTGTCCTCCGAACAAATTGAACATTGTATTTTATTTTTAGGATTCTAAATGTGTCATTCATTTACCTGCTAACTTTTTCTGCAGTGTGATGCCTCACAAAGATAAATTCAGATTGATTATGACATTGTTTCAGAATATAGAAGGGTTGTAACATTTTACTATTCTCAATGCAGATATCCAGGCAAGATGCAAAGTGGTATGTCCAAGTCTATACTGATGGTTGTTATTGAAATATTTCTGTATTGTAGCAAGAATGAGGATAGCTTATAGAAGTGAGGTCTACCTGTAAGTGGTTTAGCAACTCAGATAATTTACCATGATCCTATGATGCCACCACACAACAAACTGTGAGATAGGGATATGTAGTATATTTTGATTTCATTTTAGAGGGCAGGAAATGAAGTGTGAGATTTTGAACCAGTTACTGAAGAGTCACTGAATCCTGTCTTCTAGGTTAATGTATTTTTATTTGTCTACTCCTTCCAGCCTCTCTAAATTATTTCCTCAGTAGGTTAATTCTGAAGTTAATATCCCAGGAGACTACAATCCAGTCCCTTGTCTTTCTGAAGAATCAAAGTAAATGAACAGAATTTTACCCATGAGGTTTTTGACTTTTTATTTTTATTTTTTTTTAATTTTTTTTAAATTTATTTTATGATAGTCACAGAGAGAGAGAGAGAGAGAGGCAGAGACACAGGCAGAGGGAGAAGCAGGCTCCATGCACTGGGAGCCCGATGTGGGATTCGATCCCGGGTCTCCAGGATCGCGCCCTGGGCCAAAGGCAGGCGCCAAACCGCTGCGCCACCCAGGGATCCCGGTTTTTGACTTTTTAATAAAAGTGAAATTTATATTTGAATTACAGAAACTAGGAGTATTTTGGCAGGTGGTAGCCTGTATCTAATGGGTTCTGGGTTCTTAATACAAGTTTCCCCTTCTCCCGTGTTTAAATTTTAATAAGTTTGGGCCACATTGCACTTTCTTTGAAATTTTTTTTTAAAAATGTACTTTCTCTCATTCAGAGACTCTTGCTGTGGAGCTGGTTTGGTTCCAAAGGAATGCTGTCTATTGTGACAAATGAAACTAGTATCAGGCAAATTTTCCATAAGTTTTAAATCCTGTTTCATATTTGTTTTGTAATCTCCAGATAAAAATAGTCAGTTTGAAAATCTAGAAGCCTGGAAAGATGAATTTACAGAATGGGCATTATTTCCCAAATTGGCTTTTGGAGATTGTCTTTTTACACTAGAAGTAGCAAGGGCCAGATTACAGTGGTGTCTAAAGCCAACCTGTTCCAACAGGCTTCATCTTTCTTTGTATAAATTTAGAAAGAATGGATCCTCACGCAAGCATTTCAAATCCAGAGACAAATTTGAAAAAAATTGCTACAACATGTTGACTGATTTCTTGCCAAGTCAGCCACTGAGAACTTTTACTTGACCGACTCTTACAAAGAGAAAATTAAAGGGGTGGGGGTGAAGCACATAACTTTGTTATTAAAAAATTAAACTTTGCGAAACCCTTGATTCCCTCTCCTGCTTAACATTTTTCTCTGCTGTTTTTAACCCCCTTCTCTTCTTTGCTCTCATCTTCTCCCTCTCTTGCCTTCCCCCCCCCCTTTTTTTTGCTGTCTCTAATCATTCTCTGTAATAGACTCTGTTTTCTAATGTATTCATTTTTACTTTTAGTATTGATTCAGTAATATGTTCTGGAGAAATAGCTTTCGATAGATTGTATTCAGATACACAGATTCAAACTGGCAGAGAAGGTTAAGAACATTTTAAAAATATGCTTGTCAGCAATGGAAAGAAAGCTGTTTGTAGCCAGCAGGTGAGCTGGAGAGTACTACAGGGTGTGGTAGAGATAGTAATAAATTAACTGGCAAGCCAAAAACTATAAAAAAAAAATCAGCTATTTCATAGCATAGAAGCATGACAGCTATGAAAAAAGGAGTGCCCCAGGGAATTCTTTTAGAGTTTGATTTTTTTAAATATGTTTGACATGAAAAATGTTTTAGTACAAATAAAGCAACTGGTATTAAACTTACAGGGAGGGGGGTTGTGGTTTAGAGTTAGTATGAATAATGCATGATATTTAAAGAAAGAACAGCTCTAAAATGTTCTGGGAGGCAGCCCATGTTGATGGTTGGAATGGTGATTTTTTTCTCCCTATTTTTGAAGCATCATTAATTCAGTATCGTTTTGTGATTTTTTTTAACCTGATAAGATATCAACCGAAGAAATACTATTTGACTTAGATTAGGATATTCTTTCTTCACATAATTTAGTTTAAATATCAAGAAGATCAGCAAAATTGTTTAAGCATAAAGCAACAGTCATTTACTATAAAAAATAATTTGGCCTAGTTATCCTTTTTAAAAAAGCTCATGTAGCACTGCAAACTAAAATCAACCTCACGGAAGGGGAAAAACAAGATCAGATATTTTGAACATTACTCCATAGGAGACCAGCACAATATAGTGTGAGTGAATGCATTGTAGCAGTGCTCCATATGCAATCAGAAGCCAATTGTTACTGGACTGTGTACAAGCACACACTGTGCTCAATGGTCTGATGAGGTATTATGGATGTGATGCAAAGAGACTGTGTAGATTAGAAGCTAACAATTTGTTAAAAGTGAAAGCAACTTAACATTTATGTTGGGCCAGCTGAGTAGCACTTCATGTGGCAAGCAGGATGAGCTCCAAGAAATGGGGGGGGGGGGGGGGGGGGATGAGGGGTTGCCAGGAAGGCTCCAGGTATTAGTGTCCGTGCAGAAGAAAAGAGATTGTATTGCTTTCCAATTGACTACCTTTATTGCTGTGATTCTTTCTACACTCTCTCTTCATTATTACATTCAGCTTTCAGTGTGGAAAAGTTCATGCAAAACAGCATGATTATTATAAATGTCAAAAATGTGTGGAGGATCAGCCTATTAAAATATAGCCTAGAGATAGCACATAACACTGACTTTAAATAAGTAGCTGCAGCCCAAGTGATACTCCATTAAATCACTGATATTGTGTAATTTATCCACGAGTATTAATTTTGAATTCAGTCACCACTATCACAATACATTCCTCATTACTTTTTCTTGGTTCTTCACATCGCTGCACGTAGTCTGTGCTCTTAGGTCACAGAAAGGACTTCCTTCCCTGATTTAGGAGTGCTATGAAGTCAGACATTGAGGTGTAGCATTGATCTCTGCTGAACCTTGCTCAATCTCTACTAGACTTTTAATGTGGATATCCTATGTAAAATGTGTGGTTATTTAATCAAATCATTATCAAAGAATCTGTGATAAGCGCCTACTGTACATGAACCTGCACTAGGTTCCACCAGAAGTTAATCCCAAAAAATATGGTTTCTACTCTTGTGGAGATACCAGGCATTTTACAGAATGCTGGCAGATAAGATTAGTTTCCTTCTCACTCCTATCTAATTGAAGAGGTTGCATTTTTAAATTTTTTTTTCTGTTCTTTTTTGTTAATAAAATAAAGTTTAGGGTTATGGACAGTCAATAGCCCATAATCTTTTTTGGACTCTAATACTCTGCTTTGCCTACCAAGCCAAAACTTTTGTTGTTCCAACATAAAAACCTTAATACTTTCTCAGTGAACTGAGTGTCAGCCTGGCTTTAAGATATTTTTTTTACTCTTAAAAAAATGATGTATTACAAGATTTGTAATGGAGTGAACATGCTTGAATTGCACATTTAATTTTTTTAACATCACATTCATGTTTTGCCAGTTTGCCTACCAGCTATCTGTTAACAAAAAGTTCCAAGGCAGCACTGCAAGTCTATGCCCAACTAAGCCTTTTGTTTCTGCAGATGTTTGGGCTTAGAGCAATGTTGTAAAGCTCAGGCAATCCAAGGACCATGTTTGTACTTGTCT
This sequence comes from Vulpes vulpes, assembly GCF_048418805.1. Taxonomy (NCBI): domain Eukaryota; kingdom Metazoa; phylum Chordata; class Mammalia; order Carnivora; family Canidae; genus Vulpes; species Vulpes vulpes. Next base: position 10,899,010 of record NC_132790.1, read on the forward strand.
GCTGCGATTCCCTGTGCATTGTCTAAACCTGTATGCATTGTTCTTTCCGACAGGTGATAACTACCCTGTACAGTTCATTTCATCAACAATGGCAGCTGCTGCTACTTCTGGACTCAGCCCTTTACAGCTCCAGGTAAGTGCCAGAAGAAAAAAATGTGGGATACAAGCCAGTTCTTTAGTGGAAAACTGCTAACCAGCTGTATGCTAAATAATGGCCTGAATGTTAAATAATTTTTAAGTGTAGCCTGGAAGGATTAACACCTTGTTTACTTACCATGCTGAAAATAGAAGAGAAAACTGCCAATTTTAGTATTTTTAAAGGAAAAATGATATTATGACTTAGTACTCTATATTTTCTATCAGGTGAGTTAATGGTTTTACAATTTTTTATTGCTGGCTGCTGCTATTGGATATGTTAGCTTTTTCCATATCAGTTTTCCATCCACGTCTCCATTTGTGTCCAGATGATCTTTTACACATGAACATCAAAACAGAAAACAATGTTGGACATTTTCCTTCTTGCAGTTTATAGATTAGGTGTTGTTATCACCAAATTACCTTCACTGTTCAGTAAAATGTAAACATATTGCTCTGGAATATGTGTCCTCTCATTCTCATCTTTAGCTTCATGCCATGTCAAAAGTCTGGGCATGGCATCCAACCGCATTCTGGATTAGGGTTCTTTAGTTATAATGCAAGACTGGGGGAGAAAGTTTTGGAAGCTGGATGAACAATCATTTGTACCTTATCTTCTTCACAGTAAAGTGAGGGGTTTACAATAGGAACAGGCGATCTTTATACCCATCTAGCACTGCCATTTTAATGGGAAAATGACTTTGAATATGAATATATATTTTAACAAAAACAAAAAAAAACGCAAAAAGATATTATCATTAAAATAATGGTTAAACCTTAATGAAGAACTTGAATTTCAATACAGTGGAAAGTTTAAAGATAGTCTTTTATTCTTATAACTTACTGTGATTATTTTTGAGTTTTCTTACAAAGGAATAGCATCTGGCTAGGCATTTTTTTTTTTTTTGTCTTTGCTATTCCGTATATGGCTTGAGTATTAGAAATGTGCAAATATTTTCCTATGAAAAAACATCATTGTGAGCATTTTCAATTGGGTCTGCAAATAAATAATTTTTCCAATACTCTGAGTTTTTGTCATAAGCTTCTTCTGGAAAGCCTGGACGGCCTTACCCATTATGGTCGACCTAGCAGAGCTAGACATTTTGCCTAACAGGAGCAGCAGGCCTACCTTTCTTCCAAAACTTCACCTTTCCCACTGCTAACACTGAAACTTACTGCAGTTGGAAAAATCTAAAAGGAAACCTCCCTCATATTAAAGCTAATCTGTTTCTCCTTTTCCCATAGCTATGCTAGAGTATCTTCTCGAGTCAGAAGGAAAAGTATGGAACCAGTACCATTGCTTTATCCCATAGCCAAGTTTCTATGAAGGACAGTGTCTGCTTCCTAAACCTTCTACTTCTATTCTTTGGTGTGATCAGTACCCTGGATTTAGAAATATGTGTTCTGTTTCATGAGTTCTGACAGTATGTTTTGTCTTTTTTTTTTTTTTTCTGAATATGCTACTAAACAGAAGGGTCATGTCTCCCACCCACAAATTAACCCAAGGCTAAAGGGCCTAAGTGACCGTTTTGGCAGGAGTTTGGACACCTTTGAACATGGTGGTGGCCACTCTTACAACCACAAACAGATTGAGGTATGAATGCTTCCATTGGTGCTTCATTGGGTGGGGGACTGGATTGTTCAGTCATATTCTAGGCTTTTTTTTTTTTTTTCAAGTGGCAAACACTCGACCTAAACACTAAAATGTGACCTTTCCCTTTTTCTCATTCCTAAGGAGGCTCATTTTTGCTCCTTTTCTTTTACAGATGGCAAGCCCCAAACCAATGCCCCTAATAACTTAGGTTGTTTATTCCTATACATTTAGGCAAATTCTGTACATGTGTGCTCGAAACCATCCCCTGTTCCCTTACTCTTTTGCTTCTTTTATGTAGTACTATATAATATAACTTGTAACTTATAATATAACTTGTAATAACTTATAATATAACTTATGTAGTACTATATAATATAAACTATATAACTTGAACACTTAAAACAATCTCATTTGACTATATAACAACCCTGCAAAGTTGATAAAATATAATTCTGCCTATATACACTAAACAGTGGAGGTTCAGAGAGACCAAGGCTGTGCAATATTCCTGGAATCAGAGCTAGCACCCAGGATTTTTGACTAACTCAGGGTTCTGAATTTTGTTTTCTCTGGCTGAGGTAGGGCTAAGTGCCTGGACCTGACTGGTTGCTTTTTTGCTCCATGAACTTCTATAGTATCCCTTTCATATTTAACTTCCAGTCAAGCTTTTTGTTGTTTTTGTGGGATATTCTTACCACATGGGAGGAGATGGCTTTTATGGTTCTTTTGAAAACCCACCCCTTTTCTTCTATAGGGGTCTAGTCCTCATGTCTCTAATTTCATGCTTGATTTCTCTTTCATATCACTGGAATCCCTCTCCAGTATTATCAGCTACTGATGGGCTGTCAGCTATCTGTTGAATCACCAAAAAAACTTGGAGACAGGCTACCTCAGACTGAAACACACATTAGCTTTCTGGGTTAGACCTAATACTACATTTTGTATTCTAACCTAGGATGGGAAGCTCAGTCCCCCAAAAAGAAAATAATTATATCAAACAAAGTTATATATTCAGATCCTATTGGCTCTGGCATCAAACACTATATAATCAACTAACTATCCCTTTGCTATTATCTTCCCTGCTGCTTTTGAATCTGTATTTTTGAAAAACAATAGAGAAAGCTCACTCCTAAGAAGAAAGAAAAGGACAAGATCATAAACCATCTTGGAAGTAGCCTAAGGAAGAGTTCCAGAGCTTGTTGCCTGCCTTCCTCTTTCCCTGTCACTTTGATATAACTTATATGGGGGGTTCCCACCCAGACATGACCAGGCATATACTGCAGAGTATCTGCTATCTTCTAGACAGCAAGAAGGCATTTCTTTTGCAAAGCTTTCTTTTGACTAAAGAGAAGGTACCATATTTCTGGACATTCTGAAGATTTACCATGCCTAGGATTGCTAAAATCTACAGATAACTGCGTATGAGGGCCAAGACTTTCTGTGTGATGACAGTTAGCAAGCTTACATGCCCAGGACAGATCGTTCGTTAAATGTTTAAGTGCTTGGACGAATGTGAAAGCAGGTGGTCTTGGCTCAAATTCAAGACTTCCTCTCTATGACTTTTATTTTCTCTTGAGGTGTTGAGATCTATCCCATCAACCCTTCTCCATCAGCAGTTTTCTACCCCATCGCTTCTTTTACTAATTTTTCACTTAGGTTGACTTCTCACCATTCCGGGACCCCTGATGCTGCCAAATCTGGCTTCTGTTGGGTTTCTGGAAACTATGATGTCACATATGCGAGTGCCAGGTCTGTGTAGTCCTGTAGCAACGTTGATCTAGAAGCACAACATATGCCACACGTCTGTCACTTTCATTAGGATTAATAGAGAACCAGTTAGTGCAGGACTCCTCAGGCTTTGCAGCTTAATTTTGGGCCCATTTGAAAGTTTCCTGGGTTTCTGTTTATTCTTGTTCTCTTTTCCTGCTTTCATTTTTTGCATTTTTTTTTCCTGCATGTCAGGAAACCTTTGCTGTTTGCCTATATGGTAGACTGGTTGGAAAAAAAAATTGACCTTCTTTGAAAGGCAGGTTTCCCAAACCTTCCTGGTATGAGTATTCCATGTTTATGGGGACAGATCCATGAAAAACACAGTAGACATACATGTCTGAGCTACTACAGACACTAACATTTTAAATCATAGGCAAAAGTAGGGAGAAAATTTAATATCTTGCTTTATTGATTTTAAAGTCTGCTTTCTTTTCTAATGCTTCCCTCCTTTGACAAGCTAAAATGTCACAGCTCTGTTAACAATCATGAGCAATAGACAGACTATTGATACTGAGGAAGCATTACAATTATGTTAACTGGTTTTATTTCTAAACAGAGATTCTTAGGAAGAAAAGCCCATAACACATACATGCCACCATCACCCAAGGCACCACCTTCATATATATCTGGCTGCATTGCTCAGAGCTAGTCCTCTTTACCTGATGTTATAGTTCATATGTTCTTCAAAGATTGGCACTCCTAATATCAATGAGCCTGGATAAATCTTAACAGCATTTATAGTTCTACACTGAAAGCCTGAAATCTTGTTATCAAGTAGAAAAAAAAAGGTATTTAAAGTGCAGAGACTCTTCTTATATTAGCATATTCCAGTTCTCTCTTTCTTTAAAATAAGGAAGATACAGGAAAGACTTTTTTTTTTGTACTCTGTGCTGATCTAAGGCATGGTTTTCTCTGTCTCAGGGGCACAATAGTAGGAGAGAGAAGGCCAAAGAATGCTATTTTTAGTTGAACAGTTCAGCAGATGGAGGCATGAATACTCATATATCTGAAGGTTGAGGGGCTTGAACCATTAATTTTGATAATGTATTTAACCCTGGGAACAATCAGAAACTGTAACTCTAAGGTTACAGTGCTTTTGACCTTTAGAGAACAGAGGGCACCTGCTACAGTAAACAATATATTATATTGCTACTTATTCCAATTCTCTACCCTTATAAATTTCAGGACCAGTTGCCATTTGCTTTCCTCAGCTCTGTTAGCATTGGTCCTTCAAGTACATCAAAAAGAATGTTAAGGAAGGGGGACCCCGTATAATGAGGCAGTCATGTAAATATGGCCTTTAAATAGCTAAGATGTTAAATTGTTTCTGAAAAAATATTGTCTCAGAAACTAAGCTCTGAGTAATTTCTTTCTTTTTTAAATGAAAAAGTAGTTTCAATGTATCAATTCATTTTATGAGGCTACTTTCAATAGGATAGATCCTTAAAAGTAATTTGTTCTGTTTTTTGTTTTGTTTTGTTTTTAGCTGGGAGAAATGTTGCTTCATAGAAGTGGCTTATATTAAATACAATCTGGTACCATATCATGCAAAGTGATACACCTGTCTCATGCTTTCTTATTAAATGATGCATGCTTCTCTTTAGCAAATACAGCAGTTAAATATCACACAGCTTAAGAATTTCTAATTAAAATATCTCCACATGTCAGCATATTGGTAATGTATTATTTTAATCCATTTATTTTGTTTATGAAACAGTGACATATGTTTAGATTGTGAAATATATGAGCCTTAAAAATCACTTTATTGAAGAAAATTAATTCCTACAATACTGTCTCAGTAATGTGTTCACTCACCCAGTCAGTTACTGGCGGCACTGCCAGTCTTAATGTTGGGTAGACACACTTACCAGTTTTATCTGCATAACAGTCTTGGAAGGAAGCTATAGCAGTTCTTTTTTCTTAGTGCCAAATGATAGAGTTTCTCTTTCCTTACTTTTTTTTCTTTCTCATTAATTCAAACCTGCCCCCCCCCCCTGGCAAAAAAACACACTTTTTGTGGCTTTTTGTTTGTTTGTTTAATACAATGAAGGATGGGACTGAGTGTATGTACAGGAGATTCTGAAAGACCAATCAAAATTAAAAACAAGCTAGTTACCTTTTCAAAGTTAGACATAGTAATTTGTTTGTCAGCAGGGAGATGTTTGGGTCAGCCCTGAGATAAAGTGACTGTCAGCAGTTATTCCTACAAGACAAGTAATTTCACTCAATGTATTACTGACAGATTGCTCACTTCTCTGAATCACCAGAGAAAACAAACTTAATATTGTTACAGGCAGAGTTTCTGTCTTCATTAGCCTCAGAGAATGATTTTTATCGAGCATTCAAAGCCTACCGAGCTTTAGTTGGAACATATTTTAACAGACAAGTTCTTATAACGATAGTATGGGTAGTAGCCTAAAATGAAAGGAATTAAATATGAAAATTTAAAAAATATCGATATAAGTAGATTTTCACTTTTATTCAATGGCTGCTATGTGTACTTCAGGGAAGATTTGAGGAAAGGGGTATAATTAGAGCCTTAAAATGCTAGGAAGACCTATCAATCATAAGTTACTCTTAAATGAAACTATTAAAGTGTTGCCAAGTTTGCAAGGATGGAGGAGAACAATTGAAGTTTTTGCAGAAGTAAATGCAAACACATATTTTATTTAAATGATATTGTCAATTTTTATGTTACAAATGGAAAGTGAAGAAGTACCCATCAACGTTGAGAATGCTCTAATTCTATTACAGTTCCAGCCTGAATTTTTATGATACTGTGTTTAGATGCTCTTCTCTGGCTCATACCCTGTTTTCTTGTTTGCAGTCATAAACACACCTCAGTGCTGTAGAGGAATGAGAGGGTGAGGTGGCTTTGCTAGGTAGGCTTGAGAAGTCATCATTTCTAATAGAGAATTGAATAAACAGTTGATTAGAGTGACCTACTACTAGCTACCCAATGGAGAAAAAGGAATGCACTGATTCAAAGCTTATTTCGAGGATGCCGACCATGGGGCTGTGCTTTGAGGGGAAGTGCTTTCTTTTCTCTTAATCAGCTTTCCCTCACCCCCTTTGTCTTTAAGGGTGTGGTGGTCTTGGGAGCACTGTTACAACTGGGATTAGGTGACTTGTGTGCTAATGGAAAGAATTCTACTTTGGAATCAGAATCTTGGATTAGAGTTTCTGCTGTTACTTGCCATGTTGTCCTATTACTCTTTTTATTGTAAAAGAGGGGTAATGATCATTTTCAGAGTTGTTGTGAATAGTAAGTGGGATAAGGAAGTATGTATTAGATTTCCTATATATATTCATCAAATTAGGAAAAAACTTTCCAACATCCCAATAAGCAGTGAATTCTACTCTACCTTTGCTGCCTGAAGTGCTTCTGAGGGAGAGCTCTAATCTACCAGAATGTAAGTCACTGTATTCAGGGATTTTATCTCCTTTGTTTACTGTTGAATCCCTAATATTGCCTGGCACAGTACTTGGTAAAATGAATGAATTAATGAATTTCATCTTTGCTGGCTATCTGTGACCCAAATTGCTTTGAAACATTTTTCTTGGATATATTTGGTCAGGTGCCCTGTATTTAAGGGGGCACTACTTCATATAAAGAACTTTTTATTTCTAGGTATGCTTCTTAAGAAAAACAGCTGGTACCAAGTGAATCCTGGTGGAGATTAAAGAAATAGAGGCAGGTCAAAGAATGATGCAAAATATGAAGACATTTCCTAGTGTTTGGAAATCAGACTTGTATTCAGTGAAACATAATAGGATTATACCTATACCTACCCACAGATGAAAACATTGGGTAAACTGGATTTTCTTTCAGAAATGTGATCTTTAGTAGGTCTTAAGGTAATACCTGGAAGTTGAGAGAGGATGACTCTTGTCACATATAAGCCCTGTTAATCACCGTATTTCAGTTATATGATTGATAGGATGTTCAGGTGTACTCCCAGAGATGGTTTACTAGGAGCCCAGGACCTTGGAATTACAAAATTGATGCACTCCTTTGTCTTTCCTAATGAAAATTTCTACCAACATTCATTTACTCCAGCCTCACTAATAATCTACTCAACAGGGAGCTCCCAGTGTGTGAATACTTGTATTTAAACATACTGCCTGTAAGATGCAGTGGTTTCTAAAATAGTGACAGGTATTTTTATTCCTGTTTTTACCAAACTGGAGTTTCAAGGTATTGTTTGGTTGGTTTCACATATTATATATCTGTATGTATATATGTAGTAAGGGGACTACCTTGGAAATCAGAGATGATGTGATTAAAGATACATTAGAAGGTTTGAAAGCAAGACATTCTAGTGTTTTAAAAAAAATGTTTCACTTCATTTTCCAATCATAGAATAAGTCAGGATATGCAATATTTAGGAAATTTAAATCAGAAAAAGATATGAAATATTTCGACATGTCAGGTAACAGAATAGACTGAGCAGACAAAAGTGTTTTTAAAAAAATCACCATATTCAAGTATGATTGACATACAAAAAGCTGCACATATATATTATACACAATTATATGAGTTTGGAGATAGTTATGCATCCATGAAACCATAGCACAAACTATGCTGTAAACATATTCATCATCCATCATCATCATCATCATCATCATCATTATTTTGTGTGATAAGAACATTTGACATAAGATCTACCATCTTAGTAAGTTTTTAAGTATACAGTACAGAATTATGAATCATATGTTCTATGCTATACAATAGATCTCTAACTGAAACTTTGTGCCCTTTGACTAATACCTCCCATTTCCCTTCCCCCAATTCCTGGCAACCCATTCTATTCTCTGCCTTTATGAGTTGACTGTTTTAGATTCCTCACGTAAGTCATCTTACACAGTGTTTGTCATTCCATGTCTGGTATATTTAACTTAGTATAATGTCCCACAAGTTCATCCATGTTGTTGCAAATGGCAGGATTTTCTGAATAATATTCCACTTTAACCCATTCATTTTCTTGATCCATTCATTCATCAGTGGGCATTTAGGTTGCTTCCATATCTTGGCTATTGTGAATAATGCTTCAATGAACGTGGGGGTGATGATATCTCTTTGTGAGATATGGATTTCAGTTCTTTTGTATATAAACCCAAAGGTTTCAAGTCTTACATTTGAGTCTTTAATCTACTTTAAGTTAATTCTTAAATATGGTTTAAGATAAAGGTCCAATTTAATTATTTTTCATGTGGATACTCAATTTTCCCAGTGCCATTTATTGAAGACTATCCTTTCCCCATTAGGTATTCTCATTACATTTCTCAATCATATTTTGACTGCATATGTTTATTTCTAGTTTCTCCATTCTTTTACATTGCTTTATATATCTGTTTTATGTCAGTATCATACTGTTTAATTACTGTAACTTTGTAATATATTTTGAAATTAGGAAGTGTGATACCTTCAGCTTTGTTCTTGTTCAAGATTGCTGTAGCTATTCAAGGTCTTTTGTGGTTGCACATGAATTTTAGAAATTTTTTTTCTATTTCTGTTAAAAAAAAAAACACCATTAGGATTTTGATAGGCAATGCATTGCATCTGTAGAACACTTTGGGTGATATAGACGTTTTAGCAATATTAATTCTTCCAATCCAAAAATATTTTAATGATATTTTAATTAAAAGGGATTGAGAAGCTTAGTTGGATGGATTCCCCTCATAGACATGACCCAGTGGAAGAATAAAACTGATTAATAGAGCTAGCACATAGTTAATACCACTCTGCCAATTTTCCTTTCTCCTTTATTTGTAGAAAAATTCATATGTTACAAGTATACATGTTTGTACAAAATCCAACTGTAAATTCAGGGGAAATTTGTAACAATTCAAGCTTTCTGCAGTGATTTGACATCATCATGCTTTATTTGGACTGTTCTAGATTATTAGGATTAGGATAAAAACTGGATTCTCTTACATATCTTTTAAGCCTAAATAACACAAATAGTGGATTCTTTTCTAAATATAAGTAAACAAGCCCAAAACATCTATTCTGTACTCTGTACTGCTTGCTGTGTGTATCAAAAAAAAAAAAAAAGAAAAAAATCATCACTGTCTGTTCCATCTTTCATTCCTCCCTTATAATTGTTGACATCAGTAGGGTCATCTTGAGTCTGATTGAGAAGAATTCATTTGGCCTTTCTTTTTTTAGTTTTATAAATACAAATTCCTTTATATTTATAATCATTTAATGTGGGGTTAGCTACGTATTTGCATTTCCTTTTCATATACTAAAAAATGGAGGCAAAGTAGAGCCAAATAAATTTCCCAAGACTTCCATCCTTTTGGTTTAAGGACTTAACTCAGAATTCTTAATTTCCAGGAAACTGCATTGATTTCATTCCTTATTATGTACTTCTCTTATGTGCACAGCTGTAATACCTGTAACCAACCTTCAATGTCATAATATATAAATTAATCTAGACTATGAGCCTTAATACCTTATCAGTGATTTCTCTAATGCTATTGGCCTTGAGCCGCATGAACTAAAACAAAAATAAATAAAAAATATATTATATATATAATAATTTATATATATAAATTATATATATAAATATATATTATATATAAATTATATATAAATATATATTATTTATATATATAAAAAATGTATTGCTTAAAATATATACATGTGTTGACCCTCTCAAACCCTACAAAGTACAAATATACAGTACTCATTCAAAGTCAGTTTGAAATAGAGTTGTTTTTAATCTAGAAAATCCATTTTGGGGACATTTATCACATTTTCACTCTAATTCACTTATCCATTTAAATTAAAGTAAGAATGAATATTACAGCTTTTCTTTTTAAATTCTTCCTCCTTGAAGTGACACTGTTACTTTGAATATGAATATGACTGTTTCAATGATATAACACTTATTGTATCTTAGAGTTGTATCAAAATCTGTTTTTGGAGAGGGAGCTTATAAATGATCATGCTCAGGAAATTTGGAAAGGTATGAAAATTCAGACATCAAAAATTCAATCATTAAATTATTCAACAAATATTTATCCAGCGCCAAGTATTATTCTAGACCAATGATCCTCAATAGGAGGCAATATTGCCCCTTAGGGTTCAATTGACAGTGTCTGGAGACCTTATTGATTGTTATGACTCGAGGGTGGGGGTGAAAATACTACTGGCATCTAGTGGGTAAAGCATCTGGGGACGCTGCTGAATATTCTATAATGGACAGGACCCCTCCACACCCCGACCAATAAAAATTATCCAGCCCAAAATATAGTCATACTTTGATTGAAAAAACCTGTTTTAGATATTGGGGAAATAGCAATGAATAAAACAAAGTCCTTGCCCTCATGGCATTTACATTCTAGTCAGAGGTGGGGAATGGGGAAAGAAACATATGATAAAGAGTTGGAATTGCAAATCTTACTCAGCTTAACAGAAATATCCCACCTATCTATCTACATCTGAACCTAACCTGGATGGGCAGATTTTTAAAAGATGAGGCTTATTTGATTGTGCATCCTCAGCTCCACTTTGATCTTCAAAACTAAGAATTTTATTTTATTTTATTTTTTACTTTTTAAAAAGGTTTTATTTATTTATTCATGAGAGACAGAGAGAAAGGTGGAAACATAGGCAGAGGGAGAAGCAGGCTCCCTGCAGGGAGCCTGATACAGGACTCGATCCCAGGACCCCAGGATCATGACTTGAACCAAAGGCACTCAACCACTGAACCACCCAGGTGCCCTCAAAACTAAGAATTTTATTCTAGAAGTCATTTCAGACTAGAATACTTGCAATTCTTGTCATCTTTTCAATTGTATTAAGCACACCATATACTCTGACTTTCAGTAAAGGAATATTATTTCTGACTATAATAGTATATGAGTCTATCTTTCAGAGTAAAGTAAATATGAAATTTGATGAGGACTTGGGAACTAACTGTACATAGTTTTTATAGGATACTATTTATGGAGATCCCATAGGATGAGTGGAATCATTCTTGGCAGAAAATCTGTATTTGATGTGTGAATTGAATATTACAAAGGAAATCTGAATTTCTTTCTAAAAACAAAACCAGATATAAGAATAGTATGGATATTATTTATATGTATACTGATATACACATACCAACACATATGTAGTACATATTTTATAGTTTTTTACAGTTTAGTGAACAATTTATAATTCAGCTTTATAATAAATGTGCTTTAATATTATCCCCATGTTTTAGAAGAAGAAAGTGTGGCTCAGATGGATTAAGTAACTTGAACCAGATTACTCATCTATTAAATACAATAGGCTATCACAGATGGTTTAAGTGCATTTTAAAATTTACTTCTTGACTGGGATTCTTTGCTTTAAACTCTGCTGACTGATACATTGGAAGCACAGCCACCTGGAAGCTTTCATACACAACTTACTCCCCTCTTAAAATATTCAAGTGAATTAAAAGTAATTTAATTAAATTACAAAAGGGGGAAATTTCAAAGTCAACATGACATTCTCAGGATCCCAGAGAGTTCATGGATTTTCCAAATTTCCAGCTAGCTGTCCAGAAGAAACTTCAAGCCTAATAGAATTTAACAAGGATAAGAACTATCATGAAATCTGTCTTCTCTCATTCTGTAGCTTTCTTTTGAGGAAAATGCTAAGAATGTTTTTGCCGAGTGCCGGAGCTCTATTCTTGTGAGGGTTTCTGGGGCTGTCTTGTAATTTCAAAGTTTTGATGAGTGTCCAGGAGTAGCTGGGGAGTGTGTCCTTGCCCATCCCTAGCCTGCGCTGCCCTCTGAGCGTGTTCAGCAGGTTGCATGCCAGCAGAGGAAGCAGATGTTTGACCATACTGGAATGGAGCGCCTGCTGCATCAGGAGCTGAGGATTCCTCTTGACATCTGGACGTGGCTGGGTCGGGATGCCTGCCTCGGGCCAGGAGGCTGCGGGGGCTGTGGGGCAGAGAGCACAGAGTCTTTGCCGCTCTTTAAGCGATTAGTGCACTGAAGCAGCAATAATGTTGAATTATCGCTTGGCTGCGTTCTTCTCAGCAATCTTGGGACAATAGGAGAGTCAGGAAGGAGCCTTTACAGTAAAGTCATGTTCAGAGAGACAAGACTAATTATAGAGTATTAAAGAGCTTTATTTTAAGTGATTTCGTTTACAAATAGCTCTGGACAGTGTATGGAACTTTTTAAACTGTAAACCCAATAGCTTAAAAAGACTTCTAATTGAAAGTGGCTAGGATAGAGCCATTATTCCAGCAATTTCCCAGTTTTAGAGTTTGGTCGGGTTGAAGATAAGGCGTCTACTAAAAAAGAGAAAATACACTAATGCCCATAGCTATTGGGGGCAAATTCTCTAACTTGAGAGGAAGGCAGACTTTTAGGTAAGAGATTGACTGAATTATGCACTGGCTTTTACAGTTTTACTTTATCACACTGAAAACCGGTCTGCATTTGCTACCCAGAGCTGAAACCATCTGTTACACCAATTTCCTTCATGATATGGGTTATGGAAGCACAATGGATATAGAAATGGGTAGTTTAAAATATATTTTGTGATGAACAGTTAATGCATTATATAGTTTTTCCTCTTAGAATCTTTCATTAGTGAGACCTCTGTATTCCAGGCAGCCTTCTTATAAACAGATTATGGCCAGTTGTGTTCACAGTAGTATACTGGAGAAGAACGCAGTGTTGCTCTCACTTAACCTCTCGTATTCTAAGGGGGTTATATTTAATTAACACTGGTGAGAGGCTGACCTGAGAGGCTGTGGAAAGTGATTGAGCTGCATTTTCCAAGCTCTGCTCGAGTCAGCTGGGAGAGAAATTAAAAAAAAAAAAAATTAGAAAGTACTATTTTCTGAAATTCCCTCTAACTAAGCTGTATTTCAACGGGCCATTTAATGCTCAAATGGACAAAGGTATTACTTCAGTCATTGAATTGTATCAAACTCCTTCTCAGAGGCCCAGTTTAAAAACTCTGAAGGAAAAGTGGTTTAGCATCGCATTCTCAATGGAGTATCACTTGCTCTGCTTAAAAAGAAAAAAGCAAATACATTAAAAAGAAGAAGAAGAAGGCAGGAGAAACACTCGCTGTCAGTAAACGCAGTGGAGCGTGTGCCCCATGTGGTCCTTACTACACTGGAATTGCCCTCCAGGGCTTAGGAGTTCCTTAGCCCCCCTACAAAAAGATGCCGCTCTCTGCGGTGTGGCTGTTTACCTGCTCCGAACATTTTCTTCACGTCCAAGCAAGTGTGCTCCAGGGCCCAGGGGGCCGTCTCCGGATAATGCACGGTTAAGTCATTGGCTTAGAGCTAACACAACCAGGAGAGAGTGAGAAGCTTTGTTGAGAAAATAGAGGCCTGGTTGTGACTGATTTGGGTGGAAGTCCTTCATTTTCCCACCCATTTACCAGTCATTTTAGTAACCAGCCATTTCTTAATCATTTTAATAAAGAGACATTTTTTAGTAGCAGAGTGAAATAGTCATACATAGTTCATCTATATCCAACCATCCCGTTCCTGATTTTAGATCCACCTGTGCCACACCTCCTGATTATAAAACGCTGGCACCAAACACAGATAGACTTCACTCTGAAACAGGAAGATGACTGTATATCATTAGGTGACAATTTGCCACCATGTGTTGGAGTGACATGCTTCCTCTTCACTCAGCAACCAGCTTGCTCTCTGGCATGTTTTCTGTCTATATAACAGTGAATGGCTTAAAAGTTTCAAGAAAGCAGTGCTTCTTGGTTCCTCAAGGCCTGTCAGTTAACAGAGCCATGTGACCAAAAACAAACAAACAAACAAAAGCTATGTAACCTTGAGCTGACTTCCCTGCACCTCAGTTTCCTCATCTGTGAAATGGAGATAGTGACACTTTCCATATGTAAGGGTTAAACAAAGTAACACAATCCCGTAGTCTAGCACAATGTCTGCTGCATGGCAAATACTCAATAAACATCATTTCTCTCCACACCCTTATATTAGTACCTCTCTTATTCATTCATTAGTTAAAAAAAATTTTTTTAAACATATACTACATGCACAAGCTGAGCAGGTTATTGACCTCTTATGGTAATAGCCTAGGGAGGAACTCAACTAAATGAACAATACTTCAAAGTGATAAGAACAGATAACATGTGGCAAATATCTTGGCATATATGTATATAAATATATCCACTTTCTGGTTGACCAAGCTGGTTGTGTGTCAGCTTTTTGAAATCTTTTTGTTCTAATATCTATGCCGGATGACTGTTCCTGAATTCAAAAAGCATAAGGCCCAGTACAGCGCTCTTTAGAAAGAAGTGATGGCCAGGCAACAAATACGGTACTTTAAATTGAACTTTACACTAATCAAGAAAAAAAATGCCACCATATTGAAAGAAAGTCCTTCACAAATAAGCAATGAGATTGTAAACTGCATAGATTCCCAGAGCTGAAAAGACCCTCAGAGGCCTTGAGGGCCAAATCTTAACTCTACCATTGGTTCCATGAGCATGGGCAAATTAATCTTCATATGCCCAGATGCCATTAATTGGGATTAGGAATAATACTTACCCAAAGGGCAGTTGTGAAGAATAAATATGAGAAAATCCTTATGAAAAGTGCTTTATACACTCTCAAGTATTAGGTAAAGCTTTTGATTTTACAGTTGAAGAGACTGAGGCCCAGAAAGATGGATTAACTTGACCAAAGCCACACAGTTTGTAAATGGCCTGAATTGCGGTATGCAGAATTGTGAGGCAATGCTGGGAAGAGCTAAATTTGATTGCTTCTTTTAAATAAATTTATAAAAAATGAATTGAACCAAGTCAAAACATGGCCAAGAGGACAGCATAGCTCATGTCTCTACCAATCTTTGGTGCAGGTGGATGGAGATGAGTTTTTGTAGAAATATTTATTTTTTGCAATCGAATGTACCAACCTAATGAAGAGTACCCTTAAAAAAATATAAAGCACATTCAAGTATAAGACCCTGTACCAGTGCTGATAGTAGTGATAAGGCCAGAATATAAACTTATATTAACATGAAAAAAAGGATTTATTATTTAATTAATTCACTCCTACAATAATTCCCAAATGTTTATTAAGTATCTATTGCATGTGGTAAGCATGCTTTTCTACTCAAGAGACACTAATATCAGACCTTGATCTCTGCCCTCAGAGGGTCTACAATCTAGTAGACAGTGTGACAATTATTAAAATAGATGTGTATCGAGAATGAAAACACTACGGGAGGAAGAAGTGTTAAGCTCTGCCTGGGGCAATATTGGCAATCTTCATGGATGAGATGATGTTAGAATGGAATCTTGAAAGGAGAGTGGAAGTTCAGTAGGTTTATGGGGCAAGGATACAGAGTGGCAGAGATAACAGAGAAGAGAAAAAGCACTCCAGGCAGAGCACAGCCTGTCTGTAGGTGTGGAAGCAGTCGTCAGCATGGCACATTCAGAAAACGACAAACGGTCTGGCACAGGCCAAGGATACCAGAGCAATAGTTGGTGAGTTTGGAAAGGTAAGCAAGGGGTCAGATCACCAAGTGCCTTTTACACCGCACTTGGGAATTTGCAATGCATGTGGCAGACATGATTTTATTCACACTGTAAATGGTAAAGCGGTATAAGGTATAGCGAGCAACTTTATGATGTGATATTCCTCTATTAATTTGATCTCTAGTTTACATTTCCCATTACACTAGATTTAATAGTTAGAGAACTATGTTTGGTAAGATTCATAGTCCCTTTAGTACAATGGTACCCTGTGGCAAGTGAAACTGTACAAATAGTGTAATGATACATGCAGAATAAACAAAACTGTTTAAGATTGAAGCAAAGCCAAGGTCCAACCATTTCCCTGGGATTTGGGGAAATCTTGTAATCTGAAGTTTGTACTAAACCCAATCATATTTAGCAATTGCTTCTCAGTGAATGCGCCCTGATGCTATATTTCAACCAAACGATGAAGCAAAGAGTAAAAATCTATAAAGAAAAGCTATGGTGCTTCTAATTGTGCAATTATGCCCCTTTCTGGAATAATAAAATGTTCCTTGGCGGAGGTCAGGATCTCTGCCACTGACTTATTTAACAGATCCTCTTAACATCTGTCCTGCAGACTGTGCACTTTATTAGCAGACAAGAGACCCAACAGACTTTGCCTGCTGTGTCCCTTTTTCACATTCACACAGCTGTGGATTAACTCAGACTTTCCAGAAGAGGACCAACCAGAAGGGATAGTAACGTTATTGGCTGATTCTAAAAAGATGGGAAAAAAGAGCAGAAACAAATGTTGCCCTAGTACAATTCAGTGTTTTTAGGGTGACAATTACCAGTCTGTTTTAAAAAGGAATAAAAGCAGCGATTTCACTAAAAAAGGAAAGTCTATTCATATCTGTGTGGGAACCTAATCAGGCTCTTGTTTCCAATGACGATGCCTCCACAGTTGCACCAGGTCTGCGACAAGAATGCTCCTTTTGTATGCCGATAATGTGGAAACGATAAAATTCCCTCTAAGAGACATATGTGTTTACATCATGAGATGTGTTATTTGACAAAATGCTTTGTTCTCCTCATATTTTCCACGCAGAGTTTCATGCTGGGTTGTTTGGCTGGAAATCTTTGATTAACTAGAATTAGTTGCTGAAATAAAATAGACACTTTTGTTTTATGAGTCCTCTTGCTGAGCTGTAAATTATAGTAAAACATATAAGGAGTGACAGAAAGAAGTGCTGATTTGAACCTCTGACCCAGGACAGGCACAAAAACATAAGATTATTCCTTCAAAGAGCTGCACAGAGACATAAATATTTCACGGTCCACTCGGAATCGTGCCCTCTTAACAAACTAAAGCTGCGATTTCACATCATGTAATGAGAGTTTTCCAAAGGTGTTACGGGAAGCTTCCACGAGGTATTGAGGTTCTAAAATATCCCTCCCAAATTAGGACCTGGAATGCTTCGAGATTTTCTCTGTCCAACAATGGCCAAAAAAAGAAACAAGAACAGAACAAAGTTTCTGTTCCCTAAATGAATAGCCGAGGGTGGTTTCCCTGTACGAGAGAAGTGCCACATTTTATAAATCTTGAGGCTTCTCAAAGCCATCTTGGCCCTTAGTGAGACCATCTTAGTCTGTGAAGCAGTCTTTGGGTTCTAGTCTGAAGGAATGAGCTGGAAGGGAGACGTTAATAAAAGAACAGAAGCTCTGTTAGTCTAAACACTGCATGTGTCCTAGGGCTTGCTGTTCATTCTGCTCAGGATTTCTTTACTTTTTTTTTCTTTTTGGCAAAATAATTTTCTAGGATTCTTTATATGTTTTAGTTAGTGTTGGATCTCGTTCCAGAGCTTTCAGGTAAGCAGTCAAAACTAACTGTGATGGGTATGTTAACGCACATTATTGTGGTGATCATTTCACATTATATACACATATCACATCGTCACATTGTACACGTAAGCCTGACACAATATTATTTGCTAAGATCTCAATAAAGCCAAGGGAAAAAAATCCCTAATTGTTCCCAGTGATGGTGTTTCATGAAGTAGTAATTTGCAAATGCTTCCCTGCTGCTGTTTATCATGTTGAATCTCTCTCCCTTTCTCCTTCCTATCCTTGCTCAGGAGCTCCTGAGAGGCAGCAGATCCTTTCCGTCTTTGGATCCCTAATACATTTTTGCTAAATTGAATAAAAATGCCAGATGTTTTTCTGAGTAAGATCTTTGGAGTGATATCTCTTAAAGAGGAATATACTGAGAGGAATAAGAGCCTACAAGAATTGAGTCTTTATAGTGTGCCCTTCTTCTAAGTATGTCATGTGCATTAGCTCATTTACTCTGTACAACAGTCTTCGGAGTAGGTACTGTTATGTTTCCCATTTTAAAGATGTGGAAATTTAAGACCCAGAGAGATGAAATAACCTTGCCTTAGATTACATAGTTCTGACGAAGGAGTGTGGCCTCTTTTTTTAAAATTTTTTTTTTTAATTTTTATTTATTTATGATAGTCACAGAGAGATAGAGAGAGAGGCAGAGACACAGGCAGAGGGAGAAGCAGGCTCCATGCACCGGGAGCCCGACGTGGGATTCGATCCCGGGTCTCCAGGATCGCGCCCTGGGCCAAAGGCAGGCGCCAAACCGCTGCGCCACCCAGGGATCCCATGGAGTGTGGCCTCTTAATCACTGTACTGTCCTGCCTCTCACAGCAATGTATAACCCTTATTTTTCTACGTGTATTCTTTAGTCCTTTATATTAAGCATTACCTGCTTCATCTGCTATAAGGATTTTTAAAGGTGAATTATTGATACAGTAATCAGTATCAAATCTAGTGACAATAAAGTGTGTTGTGTGCTTATTACACACTTTTTGAATGATTTTTACCGTGGCTGCTATGGATAAGGTATCATTCCTTTCTGCTAATTAGGGAGTAAGCCATGGGTATTACTGTAGGATACAGATGGCATATTTACATACTGCAAAATATGCTGAACTTCTCCAATTGGCAATATTAATAATTTGCGGTTCAAAAAATGACAGTTAGTGTAGGTGGCTCTGAAACAGGGTAAAACATTTATTTGGATTTTAAAAATATAGAAGAAAATAAAAAAGGAAAGTAAGAAGAGGACATTTTGTATTATTTGTCAAGTTTACTTGATCACTTAAAAGTGAATTCAAAATACATCCTTATCTCCCTCAATATTTATTACAAGTGTACATTTCATGTTAATATCATTAACATGAAATTTCTGTTTAATAAATCTTTACATTTCATCATAGGTATGAATTTTGTTCATTAGCATGACTGTTGTGTTCAGTCTTCCATAGTCTCCTGAGAAATTAAAAACCAAGTTCAGTTTAAAAACACTAAAAACATTTACATATAATAAACATGTTTATTTTTAACCAGCAACATTTGTTCTGTCCTTTCATTAAAGTGAAGAAAAATAGCATTTAGAAAATATTATACTTTTGTTTCATGCAATTTTGTTTTTCCAAATATATATATTTAATAATTTAAATAAAAACTTTTTTTTCATTGTGTACTCAATCATATTTGTCTTCATTCTGTTGTTTTGGAGGCTTCATTATGGATGGAAATCGAAGGGCATAGAAGCTGAGCAGTTGTAGAATATTTTTCAAGCAACAGCATCTGGTTTCTTGGCAATCATCGTGGGCCAAGGCAAGGCAGTCCTGGCATACCTCCAGATATTTCTGTGGGTATTGCTGAGGGATTTCCAGATCTGCCATATTGTTGTAATGGTGTTTCCCAGAAACTCAGAATGGAATCCGATGTCTGATGGTGTTTGATACCTACATGATCTGGCTCCCTTGCTCTCTTTTTGATATCTGACCCATCACCCTTTGCCCAGCTCCCTC
This sequence comes from Vulpes vulpes, assembly GCF_048418805.1. Classification (NCBI taxonomy): domain Eukaryota; kingdom Metazoa; phylum Chordata; class Mammalia; order Carnivora; family Canidae; genus Vulpes; species Vulpes vulpes. Next base: position 10,918,856 of record NC_132790.1, read on the forward strand.
TGCTCCAGCCACACGGGGCTCCCTGTGGTTCCTCACATATTCCAAGCACAAGCATCTCTTTGCTTAGGGACATTCACCTACCCTTTGCCTCTGCCTGGGGTGCTATCCCCTGGTAGTGGCCTGGCTCCCTCCCTCCCTTTTTTACAGTTAGATCTCTACTCAAATGCCATTTATTTTCGCTTTCCTGACCTCGTGCATATTTAAACACCCCCGTCCCCCATACCCATAGACCTTGTCACTTTATATTCAACAGTGCATATTAGCATCAGATTTACATATCTTCTCTTGCCCTCTCCCTGCCCCAAAGTCATTGCTCACTTCTGTTTTCCCAAGTAATGCCTGGTCATTAGTAACTACTCAGTAAATGATTTTTGAATGAATCTGAACCAAAATTCACCTTTTGGTTACAAAGAAATGATGCTTTTCGATATTAGGAGCCTAGCATATACTCATTTATGAAAAAAGTATTTTATTGAACTCAACACATGTACTCAAATATATATACCCACTGAAACTTCCCTGTGACTTAAAGGCTATGGAAAGTAACGTTTAGATTTCAAATCCACCTTCGGGACCCTTTGACAAGTTTTTATTTCCTATTGGTGGAGTCAAGATGCACTAGTTTACGGTTTCCCCCAATGAACTAAGGCCTTTGTGACTAGAGAGTTAAAGGAGCGTTACGAATGCAAGCTGTACCACTTGGAGTGCATTCAGAGAGCTGGGGCTCTTCAGCGGTGCCTGCCCAGCTCTTGGAAACAGAAGGAAAACAGATTCATTCCCATAATGTCGATTTCCAACTGCCCTCATTATCACCTCTTTGAATATCTTGCTTTAAGAACCAAAGTACTAATTGTTTCAATGACTGAACTTCATTTCTGTAAATAAGGCATTATGTATTTCCATACTTTATTTGGCACCCTGAAAGAAAGATACCGGGAAGAAGCACGGAGAGACAGAGTTTTCTTATTAAAATTACTGGGGGTCACTTTGTGTGTACTTAGTTATTTGCACTGTGCAACTATGTTCCATGAGGAAAAGCTCTTCTGAATGCATTCCAATATAATTGCTGTAATCCAAGAAGGAATTCTGGTGTTTTGTGTTTTGTTTTGTTTTGTTTTGTCTTGTTTTGTTTTGTTTTGTTTTGTTGGTGCAGCAGATGACTGACTGGGCGCTCAACCTGATGGATTCAGAATTTTTTTTTTTAAAGTTCTCTTCATGTGAGGGTAGGACCATTGACCTGAGCCTCTCGCCGATTTCTTTCTTTCTTTCTTTCTTTCTTTCTTTCTTTCTTTCTTTCTTTCTTTCTTTCTTTCTTCTTTCTTTCTTTTCTTTCTTTCCTTCTTCTTTCTTTCTTCTTTCTCTCTTTTCTCTTCTCTTCTCTTCTCTTCTCTTCTCTTCTCTTCTCTTCTCTTCTTTTCTTTTCTTTTTCTTTTATAGCTTCTCTTCTCCTCAACACCCAGCATATTCTCCCCCATGCCTCCCCACCCTGTTAGCACAATGGGTTATGTCAGAAAAGCTAGTCAGTGCTTGGGAAAATAGGCAAGAGGATCTCTAGCCAGGAAAACTCTTTTTTCGATTCATTTTTCTTTACTTGACATTCTTGAGCCGGCTGCAGGGGATAATGAAATGAATTAAACAGGTCCTGGCTTTCCAATGGCTTACGGTCAATGCTTGTCCTATTTTTCCTTTGGTTGTTGTGGAAAGGCAAATAGCTGAAGTCTCAAAGAGAGTAAAATAGGTCTGCTCTCACCTGAGACAAATTTTTGGCCCCTTATGTATTTGCATAAACTTTAATTTTAAAAATCTGAAAACACCTTCACATGATTATAATTACCTTAAGCTAATTACCATAGTTGCATTTTCAAATTTGTACATTTTAAAACAAATATTAAAATAGAATTCTACAACATAAATTATTCTCGGGTGCCCAATAATTACTTTTCAAGTACATATAGGATCCATTTCTCTTTTAGTTCTAGGGGAATTGTGGGAAAACAATGGTTTTATGTAGTCCAGATCTAGAGCTCTGATAAAATATACATATTCTATTTGCACTGAGTTCCCTAAGAGAATAGAGGACCAGGAGACAAGTCTGTGTGAACACCAGAAGGGGCAAATAATGAGTCTGGGTTCTAGATTTCCTTCTATCTGTTGCCTTCCAGTTGGTATTCTTATGCAAATCACCTTCCTTCCGCTAGGCTTGAGTTTCCCTCATCTGTAAAGCAAAGGGATTGGATTAGATGATGTTTACAGTTCTTTCTCCTGCTAACATTGTGTTATCTGGTGTTTCCTTGCAAGAAAATCAGTGCATGACTTAATGAACCCACATGCTTATAGGTTCAAGAAAACCAAAACAGAGAAAGATGAATTCCATCTCTGGGGTTCCTTTTTGACAGGAGTGAGGAAAGGTATCCTAAGAAAAGGGTGTGGGCAAAAATGATAATGATTCCAATGATAGAGACAAGAAGGGAAATCAAGGAGTTTTAGTGGTGGTGTTAACAGAGCATCTATTAAATGTCAGGCATGATGTTAGGTGCTAGAGACATAAATAAGACTCAGTCATTCCCTTAAGGAGCTTGGAATCTACTGGGAGATAAAGACATGAAAAAAAAAAAAAAAAAACATTCCACAGACTACACAGGAATAGAAGAGATCTGGTGGGAGCACAAAGGAGGCAGGGGTCAGATAAGGCTTTAAGGAAAAAGTGGTTTTTTGACTTGAGATTCAAAAGATGAGTAGAATTTTTACAAACATGAGGAGTTAATAGGGAAAGAAAGAATATGGCAAGAGAAGCAAGGAGGCTGAGTTAGAAATTAGCCCAATACGTGAGAAGGGAGAGTGGTAGCTCTTCCCCCTATTCCTTCTCATCTCCTATCCCTACAGCCAATTTTCTTTGGTGTCAAATATTAGGGGTATAGCTAAACAAGTACCTTCTATGCTGAAAAACAAGGACTTCAGTTCTTTCCTTCCATAAAACCACAGCTATATTTCCTGGATCGTTTTGTTGACATTGGAGGTTTATGAGAAGTAAAAGTATTTGTGATCTCTTTCAAATTATTTTTAAGCTTTCTCCGAGCACACCCCTCCACCAACCCCCGACCAGTCTGTAATGAGTTGTTACTGACATATTTTCTTCCCTGTGCTGAACAAGCACTAAATCATGCTGCTTAATTACCCCTGTCTCCGTTCCACCTTTTCACAGACTCACAGCTGAACTTGTCCAGCTTTATAGCATGCCTTGCTTGGTAGGCAGAGGAATGGTCATCAGCATTGTTTTGAGAAGGTAACAAAACCCAGGATGTCCCTGGAGAACTGAGCCAGGCTTGGGGCCTAGTGTTAGGCAGGATCAATCAAGTAAATAATGACCTTCATTTCCTTAAAGACACCCCTCACCCACCCTGCTTGTTTCCTCCAACATCTCCAGTTGCCCCCACTGCCCTCGGTAGTGTGTGGTACACAAGAACAGAACCTGAGTTAACCAGGGCTGGAGATCTGGGGTTCCCAGATACTATGTGGAGCTACAGCAAGTGAGGTAACTATAAGGGTCGGGGTTGAAAGCTCTCAGTAGTACCTATCGAATCTGTTTTTATAGAATAGCATTTTCCTTCCCTTCCTTTCTTCATTATCCACCAATAGGCTAGTTGTGTTTGAGGGAAAATGTTTTTTCTTTCTCTCTGGGCCAGATTCCGACAGGCCACTTTAAAATGCCCTTTCTAATTGAAATGACAAAACACAGGAGAATTTACTCCAAAGAGAATCTAGTGTGTGAAGGTGTGCCTGCTTTTTCACTGTTGGTTTCCATATACAGGAGCATAATGGTGCCAATTTCCATTTTGATCAAGTTCTCCCATTTCTACCTATACTCTGCATAGTTATTTTTACTTTATCCACCTATTAAATATGTGTCACTAGGGTATTTCGAATATCTTCTATTATGGCTCAAAGATTGGCTGCAGAAAGAGGTTGTTTAGATCACAATCGTGCCCCTTGCACCTTAAAGGTGGCTGGTGGCACCATTAACTCTTTCCATATTTGAGGACTGTGAGGTGCCATTTAAGAAAAAGTCACTGTAAGACATCTGGAAATACAGTTTGCTATTTGAGAGCTCGGAACAGCAGCAACATCAGAATCTCTCTTCTCCTTGGACAATGATTCTTGTCTGGTGGCTAGAGACAGGAAATGGGTTTCATTATAATTCACTGTATAGCTTACTTAAAGCACATGGGCTTTAAAGTCAGACTGACTCTGTAATAGATAATAATTCCCATTTTATATAATTATTTTGAAAACTAAATAAAATAATAAGTGTAAAATACCTGACATAGAACCTGACTGAGTTAGCGCACAATATATATTTGTTGAATGAACACGTGAATGAATGGGGGTGATGATTGAATGGCTGGATGAGTGGTTATGTGGTTATGTGAAAATCATGTGATTATGAGAATACAGGCCTCGCACTGTTTTTTCTATGGGGCTCTCTATTGGAGATCTTACATGATTTTAACACACAAAGTAGGTACATATATGTGTATATTTCATATTATGTTAAGTAGTAGACTGTGACACCATCATTATAATTTGACATGAATTTGGCTGTACTGGGGGTAAAGCAGGCCTCTATTCCCAAGTGTGATAGTGTTATAAAATGATTCTGACACGATAAAATTTTTAGAGCCTGACCATAGACCAGTGTATATACTCTAAGGCACTCAAGAATTTCACCATAAGGCTGAGTTTTGTAGGACCTGTTTGTTTTGTGTTGAATGTAAGTAGGCCTAGTTATTAAAGTATCACCAGGATCCAAACGCAAGATATGTTTTTCTTTAGGGCAAGTCTCAGGACACAGATCTCTAGAAATAGTACTAGAGGTAGATGTTTATGGATTTATGAGCTCTTCATAGGACTTAATCTAATTTATTTAAAAGATTGGTCAGTCAGTTAGAGGTAAAGCATAGGAAAGATTCTTTGTGTCTTGGTTTTAGTTCATTGCTTTTTCTAGATACTTCTTTTTTGGTGAATAAAGTCTAAAATGATTAATGTGACCTATAAGACTCTACCCCTCTCCAGACCCTTCTCATGCCACTCCACCCTCACTCAACAGTCCTGCCATGTTGGCCGTTTGTTAGTCTCTTGAAATATTCTCTTCTTTTCTACCTCAGAGCCATAATAATGTTTCTTTTTTCTGGAATGTTCTTTATAACCTTTCCAGCTGGATAATTCTTTCTTAAAGTATCACTTCCTTAGAGAAGCTATTTTGATTCTCCAGACTATGTTAAATACCTTTGTTCAATGGTCTTTTGACATTCTGTGTTTTTCTTTCTCAGCACTTAACCTAACCATAATTCATAGTTACTGTCTAAGCATTTATTTAATGTCAGTTTTTCTTTCTAGCTCCATTAAGATGAAGACTATTTCTGAGTCTCTTGTTGTTGCCCCTCCAAGTGTTTAGCATAATGTTTAGTTTATGGTAAGCACTTGATAAAGATTTGTCATTGGACAAATTCATCAATACTGGAAACGTACCTGCAAGGTGCAAAGGTTGGTTCATTATATAGTCATTTCTACTTTAAATGGTAATGTTGAAATGAGAGCTAGAGTGTTCTTCTAATACCAATGCTAACTAGTTATACTGTTGTCAGCATGTTACTTCTCTTCTATGACCCTCTGCTCATCAGTAGAATGAGGAGGTAAGACTAGACTAAATGATTTGGTGAGGCCCTTTCAGTTCTAGGAGCTAAGTTCATGTTTCAACTTACCAAAATCTTAATACTGGCTACTTTATTAAAACTGAACTAAAGGTGGAATATTTTTAGCCATAAAACAGTAAAAGCATTTCTTAAAGTGCTCCTATAAAATATGAGTGATTTTATAATTTTGAAAAATATTTAGCTAGGCTCATTTTTTACATGTATGCCCTGCATGTCTTTTATATATCTTGGATAAAGAAACAATATCCCAAACAATCATTGAACATTTTTCAAAATTGAAATGGAAAAAATCTATATTTACAGAAACAAGTCTTCACCAAAGTTTAAATGTTTATGAGACTTTGGCTAAGCCTGTTATAAGCTTTACTACATTGTTGGTTTTGTAAACCTCAACTGTGTTTGGAAATGAATATTCATCATTATCATCATTGTGACTGTGAACTATGATCTCAGAATCTTATGTGGAATGACACTTTTGTAAACTCTTATGTACTAGTTAATCAGAGTTTAACGTTTCTCTTTCCCAAACCATTAGCCTGCAAAGGAGTTTTTGAACTAAAGCTATTTATTTGAGTAACTCATATTTTATGTTCTTCCAAAAAAGGATGCAGTAGCGTTTAGAGAATCTTTAAATTCATAAATAACTAGACTAAGAAGAAAAATTGGAATTACCCCTCAGTTGCTGCTCAAGAAGTAGAATTTGTGTCAGAAAAGTTGAAGAGAGTTGACTGAAGCTAGCAGTTATTGAAAAGCTTTCTTGTTAACATTCTAACAAATGACTTCAAAAGAACCATTTCTTGTGAAACAATGTAATTTCATTTGGGCTGGGTTTATTTTCCTTTTATTTTTTTTTTAACTCAACAGCACAAAATTATTTGTTGCATAAAATAAATATAATCATATATCACTTCTGCTGCTTCATTTATAGAGAATGTCTCTCGTTCCTAACATGCAGTGGTTTTATATAGTACGTTAATTCAGAAAATATTGATTGGTTAGCTCTTATTTGTGAGGCACTATTCTTGCTACTAGGCACTCAGAAATTATCAGGTTGATTGTGACTTCAGTAAGCTTACAGTCTATTGAGCATGACAAGACATAATTGCACAACTAAACACAGATTTTTAAAAAAGCGATAAGCACCCCAAGAAGGGGCACATCGGGTGTTTAGGATCTGTATCTTCTATCTTCTCCAGGCTGTGTTCTTGTTCCAAGACTTTGAATCCTCTACAGCTTCTAACACAGAGCCTTGCACATAGAACATATTCAATTAATGTTAGCTTAGAAGATGAGCTGTCTGTGAAATCATTTAGTAAACCTGCACCTATTCAACAAATGGCATTCTTTTTATCTAGGCCAGATCTGAAAGTCTTCAGTCTGAAAAGCATGGTACTTAGATCTCAAGTTATATGTTTTGTAAGACAAAATGTGACAATATTTACCTTTTGTGAGCACCTTCTATCTTTATTTTGGGCTCTATTTTCTGATTTTTATTTCAAAGCTTATTCTACTAAATCTTATCTGACATCCTACTGTCCAGTTTACCCAGCTCTGTAAGTTATATGGTATGTGGCGATGCTGCTTCTTGCTACTATCCTTGATCACAGCTTACAAGGAGCTCTGAGGAGTCTCAGCATTTCTGGGGTCTTTCCTCTCTTAGGCACAAACCACTAGAAAGGGATATAAAGTAAACGGTTATCAAAGCTTTAGAGGAAGCAATTAACATTTTTTCTGAAAAGCGGCTGTATTGTTCAATCTGAAGGCTTTCTGGATTTAGCTGTTTAAAAAATAGATTTGTTCCCGAAGATTTGTTTTTCTGCATTTTTTTTCACTAGTTGCAGTCCCCTGGAGGACTCAAAATTGAGTAAAATTGAATTTCTTCTGATCTTGTGAATTATTGAGGGAAAATGAAGGCATAAATGATGTCTAAGGACTCTTGCCTCTCTAAGATTTCATGACTCTTTAATACTCAGTAGGAGGGCATATTGGTCATGACGCCAGATACTGTGTGGCCCACATTTTTTCAGCTCTCAACTATCTTCACTCCATTCAGTATAAAACTTTTCTTCAGTGGCTTTATCCAAGCAGAAAATTTTCAGAAGCTTCATTTGCCCCCCCTTCTTTGAAGACACCTGGCTGAATTTCAAAGGAAAAGGATACCACAGAGTAAAAAGGAAACAGAAGAGGCAGCCTTTTCTCTCTCTAAATTCTAGCAGTTTGACTGACTCTTACTTGTGAATTTTTCTTGCCACTGAGTCATTGCACACACAGAATTATGAAACTTTAATTTCTTTAGAGGCTTGTTATATTAGAAAAATTGTTCCAAAGAAAGCAACAATCATGACATAAGCACATCTGGCTCTTGCAAATTATTCTTTATTAAGCTTTCATTTAATTACATGTGCTGAAAGGTCTGTTTTTGATTACTGTAATTTTTTTTATTTGTCCATCTGAATGATAGTAATGCTGGAAATTACATACAAACCACCTGTTTTTTTTTCCCCCCCTTACTAATATGGCAAAGTTTGAGCTATTTTCTCTGTGGTTGATGAACTAGGAAGCTTTCTATTTATTATGATAGAAATATGACTATCAAGGTAATGGCTTAATCTCGATTATAAGAAGAAAAGAAAATATTTGAATGGAGTTTCCAAGCATTAAATAGTGTAAAGATTGAGGTATCTGAATTCTGGTTAACCATAGCAGATTAACACATTCACTTATTACCAATTTCACCCAAAAGCTAATAAGTCAATAGTTAAGGATTTGACACCTATGCTAGGAAAAAGAAGCTTTATTTTATTTTATTTTATTTTATTTTATTTTATTTCATTTCATTTCATTTCATTTCATTTCATTCCATTCCATTTCATTTCATTTTTTTGTCAAGAATATGGCTATAGTCTCTTGAGGATTATTTATATGTGGCCTAGAAATAAGACCCTGAGAAAACAGTAACTGCTGTTGGGCCTCAGGGATCTTGAGGGCAGCGTTCTTATCATCCAAAAGGATCAGCATCCCCCTGAGAAGTTTGGTTGATATTGAATAAGAACAATATTCTTATAGGAATCCCTAGGAAAGTTCAGAGTAATTTCTTAGTTCATGAATATTAAAATCACATGAATGGACATACTGACATTTGAAGAACTTTTTATATCAATTTTAGGCACTAGAAAGAATCATAGAAAATGATTTAGTCAAATTTCTTTTTGTACCAAAGAAACTGAGTTCTAGAGCAACCAAGTCCTTTGTTCAGGTTCATAAAGTTACTGCTCGAAGGACCAAGAACAGGACAATGGCTCTCATACTAGTGCTCTTTCTTTATATTATTTGGTCTCTCTTATTTCCTCTTTAAAAAATAGTGAAAGAGAAATTGCAAGGCTGTCAGAGAAATAGTTATCTAACAATATGGTAAGTTTTTTGTCTTGTTTTGTTTTGTTTCGGTTTTTTGTGAAACTCAATTTCAGCTGCATTTAAAGAGATAATGTTTGTCTTCCCTGTTTTGCAGCAGCTCTATGCCGCTCAGCTGGCCAGCATGCAGGTGTCACCTGGAGCAAAGATGCCATCAGCTCCACAGCCACCAAACACAGCAGGGGCAGTCTCACCTACCGGGATAAAAAATGAAAAGAGAGGGACCAGCCCTGTAACTCAAGTTAAGGTACTTGCTTTGCAGGATTGTGAAAACAGTTTGGAAAACAGCTTCACAAGAAAAGTAGTGAACCAGGCTGGGTTGGGAATAAACAGCAGGAAGCATAGCAGCATAAAGGAACCCCAAATGCTCCTCTTTATGGTAAATTTCATGATTGAGCACTGAGAAACAGGTGTTTCCCTTTTGATAACAATAGTGCCATATTGTGAGATCTTTACCTAAATCTGCAAACTCACTTCTCAAGAGTTTTTCCCCTTTGGATTCTGGCTTTTATTTTTTAATGCTCATTGGCATGAATGGCCATGGTTTTATTACCAGTCTTTGTCATAGACTTGTGACACTTTCTCTCGAAGTTTCTTAAACAGGTGGGAGCCAACTTACAGTATCAGAAAAGGAAGTTCTGAAAACTTTAGATTTAAAAAAAAAGGGGGACAGAAAAGAATCTAATGCTGGACTTCATATGGTTTGTTGGAATAATTCACGTGGGCTCAAAGGAGCAGTGAGTGGTGTCATTATCTATTCATGCTTTGATGCCATGTAGTTGTGAGAAGATAAACAGGCTCTCCCAAGTTACTGCTGGGACATTGCTAGATGTCTTTCCTCAACTAATTTTCAGAGTCTTAAAATGTGGCACCCAGGAAGTATTTGGCAACAGAGGGAAATAGATGATATGTTCCAACTTTGTGCTGCAGCTGGTACCGATAGGTGGTACTGGTTGGTTTTTATAATATAGTTCAGAGAAACAATTGTTTTCTGTCATTGACTTATCTACTTAGAAGGGTATGCTAAGCAGAGATGTAATATGCCCAAAAGAGACTACATTTGGAGAAATTTTGCAATTATTAAATTTTCACAAGGGAAACTTCTAAGGCTAACAAACAGCATCAAATGCTACAAAGCCACTGAAATTATTTTATTTTCTATAATGTGCAGATAGGAATTAATTTCATGCCACCCATGCTTTAAATTCTCCAAAGAAATAAATGAACATTTATGCTTTGTTGGTAGAAATATTGAGATATTACAATAGGCAGCTTACTTTTAATAAGGTAGCATTACTTATGGAAGCAGCCTATCTATTTTGTGTTCCAAGAGTTTCTGTTTGTGAATAAGAGTCAGAATACTACAACTCAAACCAAGGCACTTCATTTAATTATAGTTGTTAGCATATGAACATATCAAGCATTATTGACTTGAGGTATTGAGTATTAGATATTTTAACATGAAAAAGTAATTTTATAAGTGACTTGGCCAAATGGAACCTTACCAAACCAAGCCTTTACTGGATGAGTAAAATGTTCCCTGGTTAAATTCAAGTTTACATCTGCTTTTACCATTCCAGCTTTGTGGGCCAACTGAGTTTTATTACTCACTTGACCACATGCAAATTCTTAGGGAGTTCTCTATATAATTTGACTTGACTATATTTTATGTTAATAACAAAGGAAACATTCCTTATAATTATTAGATTGTTTATTGTATGTGTGGGTAAAAATATATAGATCAAGACATAAAGCAGATGTTTTAAATTTAAAAAAAATAGCTTCTACCTATTATTGAAGAAGTTCGGAAGATAATCTCATGATTTGGTAATTGAAAGGATTATGGTCACTAAGATATGATTCTGTCTGTAATCACTGCTTTCCCTCTGTACATAACATGACCACATGACATAGGGCATAGTTTGCTGAAGGTAACAAAATTAAACATAGATAATCTATATACCTTCTTTTCCCTCAGAATTTTTATCTACTATAATTACTAACATCAGAAGTCAGAATTTTTTTGTTCAAATTTCAGTTCTACCACTTTTACCATCTGTGTCACTTTGGGCAAATTATTTAACTTATTTCAGCCTTAGTTTTCTCCTCTGAAAAATGGGAGTTAATATTGTGGGTCTTAAATTCTCTAGCATATAATGCGTATTCTGTAAATATAAGTATAGTGATGATTGTGATGATGAAGAGCTGATGATAATAAAGAAGATGATGGTGATAGTGATAGTGGTTGTAATTGAAATATCTAGTTATATACTGAGAAAGATCCTAACTAAATACCTACGAGATTTCCACTTTTAGCCATAATGGAGGAACAGGGATCAGATTTAGTCTCCCAGCTTAAGCAACTGAAACACAGGACAAAATATATAAAACAATGATTTTCAGACATTTACAGTAGGAATATAGGACAGTGATTCCTGAGAGAAGAGAAACAAGTGAGGCAAGTACTATGATGATTCCAGCTTACTGTCTAAAGGTAGTTTCTAGGTCATAGTGCAAGGAAGGGTACACATGGAACATGGCAGCCTCTCTGAGTAGAGGGATATCATTCAGGATTTTGGGATGCCAAGGTAGATAGAGTTTGTGAGGTAGAGTACCAGAGAAGAGAGAGTTGTACACTGAGAGAGAGAGTACTGAAAATCTGTAGAAGATCCCCCTGTATTTAGCTGAGTACTGATCAGCCTATGTATACGAGGAAATTCTCTGAGACCAGGGAAAAATACCAGGTACAGCAGGCAAAGCAATTGCAAGGTTCACAAAGGACTGAGGTTGGATTATATTCCCATTAGCCACAGTGGAAAGATCTTGGAACATAGAGGGTGTCAAGTAGTGTTGCCGAAAGGGTGTTACCTCAGTAATGGGGCCAAATTATCCCTAAATTAATGACTGCTCTGAACCTACCTAATATGCTTAAAAGCAAGCATGTTGCTTTTGTTCAAATTGTTCTGTGTCTTAAAACAAAGTCCAAAAATATCTGAAAGAATACACAAACTCAATACCCAGCAATATAAAATTCATAGTGTGTAGCATCCATACAAGCAAGGAAATACAAGCAATAATGAGGAAAAAAAGTAAATCAATAGAAACAGACCCCAAAATGGCACAAATGATAGAATTAGCAGTTAAGACAGCAAAAACAGGTACCATAGGGTCACCTAACTATAGCCAAATGAAGAGGTAGGCAAATCTTCCTCCTTAAAAACATCCATGAAATTTCCATCCAGCCAGATCATGCCGTGAGAACCAATATCAAGCCTGCCATGATGAAAAGAAATTTACTTGATTGGGAGTTGGTAGATGCTTCCCCTGTTCAGTGCATTGTTGGCAGAAGTAGCAATTATTGAATTATAAAAATAAATAATCAGGGTATACTCAAAGCTGAAAAAAATAGATGTCATAAACTTTACATGTTTAAGAAGACAGAGGAAAAACGTGAGCATTATAAGACATGAAACACACCCATGGAATGTCTGGAGATAAGAAATATAGTTTTTAGAGTAAAAGTATACTAGATTAGTACTGATGGGATTAGACACCACAGAAAAAAAGATTAATGAACTTGATGACGGAATGATGAAAATATCCAAACTGAAATACCTTAAAAAAAGACTGTCAGTGCTGTGGGACATCAACTGGCCTAATGTATGCACTTAAAGCCTCAGAAGGAAAGGAAAGGAACAGAAAAATATATTAGAAGAAGTAATGGCTGAAAATTTTCCAACTTTGAAGAACACTCTGAATTCAGATGTCTAAGAAGCTCAATGAACCCCAAATAAAAAAAATAAAAAATGGAGAAAACTAGATACCTAGCAAATAAATCACTATTGTCTAAAGAGGAGTAAAGCAACTAATCAGGCTAAATACCCTGTGGGTGCAGAGTAAGAGATGTAAAATTATAATCAAACACGTAAGATATTTTTGACATGCATAGTGGATATAGTCATGTCTCCTAAGAACCCATCCTTTGTCTAAATATGGAAAAATGTACATTCCAACATAGATGTGCCAGATTATCTATTTCCTACCAAGATAAAAAAACAAAATCACTACGTTATCACATGACTTATTTTCTCTGACAGTTTAATAGAAAAGGGATCTGGGATTTGGAGTCCAATAAACTAGAATTCAAATGCTATCCTTCCATGTATGGTTTTGGACAATGACCTCTCACTCTGGCCCTTCCTCCTTTGTGAATTTAGAATAATACTGCCCAACCTCATAGACTTATTGCTAGTTAAATGAGCAAATATATGTGAAAATGTCTAGCACAGTGCTTGGTATACACCCTGGCTTCTCTGCATGTTGTTTCTATTTTCTCTTTCTAATCTTCCTCCCGAGAGCCTTTTCTGGCATCTCTTTTTGTCCTCCCTTAAACAATGACCGTGGTATTGAAGGAGACAGAGATCAGCTAGGGTCAGGCTCTCTTTCCAAAGGAGAGGATGTTCTGTTTCCAAGCTCTATTGTGTTTTAAAAGATGACATTAAAAAAATTCTCAATGCCTCCTCAGAAACAAAACAGAAATTAACATTTGCCGACAATTTTAGAACACAATAAGATAGGTCTCATAACTGAGCATTTAAATGACTATGTTTATATTATAACTAAATTTCTAAAATGACGAGCGTGTTGTTATGTGTGTTTAATGGTAGGATAAATGAGAGCAAATAAAGGCAAGGAGTTTAGCTTTCAAGCTCCTGGTTACACTAGAATTACAAGTCAGATACTTGAATACTGTGCCCAGTATAGAAGGACAGGCTTCTTAAAATAGACATTCTGTAAATATACGTAGCAAAGAATATAAAGAGACATCACTTTAGACATGAAAAATAAATTACATATAGCATGGTATGTAAAACATAATTATAATGTGTGCTTGCTCTTTGCAAAAATTAATTTTAAACATGAATAGAGACCAGAATATAGACCATGAGGAGTGTCCACACCCAGAAAGCCACATAGAAGCCATGCTGTGGCATGTGGCTCCCTGGGCAGAGGCCCAGGAGAGCAGAAGAAGCCTGTGTTTTCATTTTTAAAGTACTTGCAATTGTTTGATTTAAAATATATATTAAAAAATTAGCTGCAGAGCCTATTTATAGTTGCAGGAACTTTTCAGAGAGAATAACACAAAAGCACTACAGAGCTGCTGAAATTTTAAATAATTCTTTGTAAATGCCCTAGGTTAATTTAGATCCTTGAAAACACATTAGGAAATTAAGCTGTAATGTGAGCTAATTCAGATTTTAATTTGGCAAAAAGAATGATCCAACTACACAGTTAATGTAAATAGAAGCATAACACAGGGAAATTAATGAGGTTTCCTTCCGATGAATCTTCAAGGAGGTAGATAATTAGCTTCTTTTGTTATTATTGTAAGAGAATGTGGCATTGTCTCTTAGGTGTAAAATAACTGTGGCTTACTAAGTGATAATGTGCTTCATTTGTCTTTTTTTTTAATAATTATTTATGTTAAACTCTTGTAGGATGAAGCAGCCGCACAGCCGCTAAATCTCTCTTCCCGACCCAAGACAGCCGAGCCTGTCAAGTCCCCAACATCTCCCACCCAGAGCCTCTTCCCAGCCAGCAAAACCAGCCCCGTTAATCTGCCTAACAAAAGCAGCATCCCCAGCCCCATTGGAGGAAGCTTGGGAAGAGGATCCTCTTTAGGTAAATGGAAAGGTCAACAACAGGAAGAGATTTATGAATTAGGTAAAAGAAAGCTAACCTGTTCAGTGATGACTGAATCTCTGTTTCCAAAGTGTTCCTGAGTCCATGGGGGGAAAAAAAGTAAAAGTAAAATCCTTTCTATTGAAACATAACCCCTTTTCGTGTCTTGGGTGATTAGAACTTTTGGAAAAGGTCATAATATAAATCCTGCTGGGATGAGTTCTTTAGAGGCTGAGGAGTTCGATCCAGCAAATCAGAGACTTGGGGATTTCTGTGTTTGGTTAATGCTTTGCCACTGAAGTAACTCTAGGCAGATGAGAGTGATCATGAACCCTCCAAGGGCCTAGAGGGACCTGGCCTCAAAGCTGCCTGCCAAAAGTCCAACATTTCTTTGAAGTTTTATATTTTCTTTTCAAAATGTATGTGAATTTTACATCTTATCCCGTATTAGTTTTACATTAAAACAAATGTGAACGACACACTTCAATGACATAATATGAAATAAAATTGATATCTGATAAGATGTGTCATAATGATCCTTGGGCTTCTTACACTCTCTGATATATTGCCAAGTATCACTAGGGACGTTCATACCCCAGTGAGAAGTACAGAGGGAAAACATGGGTTTTGGCATCAGACAGACTTGGACTCAGAGCCTTTTCTTACTTGCTATGTGACCCTGGGAAAGTGATTTAATATTTTTGAACTCAGTGTCCTAATCTCTTAGAGGGGAATATTATTACCTAGCTCATAGGTTGTTATGAGAATTCAAAAAAAAAAAAAAAAAGAGAGAGAGAGAGAATTCAGAGAGAAAAATGTATATAAAATGCCTAACACAGTGTCTGGCACTTAGAAGGCATGTGATTTAAAAAAAAAAAAAAAAAAAACTAGACTGAACCAACACCAACACATTTACATATACAAGGGGAATGAAATAATAAATGGGAAAGCATTTGTCTGTAGCAGAGTGCCAAATTAGTATTAACATGTTGTTACTAAGCCTCTTAATGTTCATATAAGACACAGAGATAACAAGGGATTGGGGACTTAGAGCTTCATTTCTTCATCACAATACCGTCCTTGCCTTACTGAGTCCTGGAGCTTAAAATGTTTATTATAATAAACAAAATAATATGTAAGTTTAAAAGCCATTTGTGCCTATCTTATCTCATTTGTTTTTCACAATAATCCTATGAGGTAGTGCATTTTTACCCTCATTGTATGACAGAGTAAACTGTGATTCTTACAGGTAAAATGGCTTGCCCACAGCCATGTAGATACTTACTAGTAAAGCCAAGACTAGAACCTGGGTCCTTTCACCTGAGTCATATAAACTCAGTGCCCTTTTTTGTGAACTCTCAGTTGTAACATTTGCTGCACCATGTTGGGTTTGAGTGAATCATCTGATGGTGAGATGTAATTCTTCCTTGTTAAAATTTGGGACGTTAGGATCCATATAGCAGCAGCCTATTCTCATTTTGAGTCAGGATGCCTCTGCCAGGAGCTGGGAGGTTTTCACTCCAAGTCAGTGACATTCGTGTGAAAGAGAGAAGTAAGTCATTTCCAGTATGTGAATATGGTTGCTGGATTTTTGGAAGTTGTTAAATAAGAAAAAAAAAAAGCCAGCTTAAGGATAAATAATAGGCTTGATCTTGAAATGACTTTGATGGCCTTTCCATTATCCACTTCTGAATTTTGTTTGGAAAGTATTTGTCCACTATACTGGGCCTCTTGAGGGACAAAGATGACTAAGTCACAGGCCTGCCTTCTCTTATGAAGTTTATACTTCAGCAGAGAGTCTTTCTTAGATCATAAGCTAGAAATGGGCTGAGGCAATCACAATTTTGTCCGGACAGTATTGAAGTGTTCAGTTTGGTTTTTATCAGAAAAGCTTCAGAGCAAAAGATAATGGGTTTTCTATAGACTAAGATGTGATGGTTTGGCTATTAAACAATTTACTATAGATAGCCTTGGGAATTTTTGCTAAACTCATGCATATACACATGCATTGCGCACACACACACACACACACACACACACACACACACACGGTGTGGACTTGACCCATCTGGTTTCCTCTGTCCTGTCTGTCTGATGTGTATGCAGATACATACACATACATGTGCTGTGAAATGTTCATACCAGAATACAAGCAAGTGGATCACATTAAACTTTACCACAGCAGCTGAAATCGATTAGTCGGCAAGCCTTCTCTCTGTCTAAAATTGGAAAAGCTTATGTAAAGTATTAATTTTAACCTACAGTACAATGCAAGATATGGAAGAGAATTAGTTTAATTTTATTTTTTTCCCTCTGAGTTACATGGAGTATAATGAAAGTAAATATTTATTTTCACTTTATTTGAAGCTTTGTACTGATGTGAAAACCACTCCCACACATACAGCCTCACTATCACAAAGACAGGGAGCTGAGAGCAGTAGGTGTTCGGTTGGGGGTAGGGAATGGGTTGTCATTCTCTTGGTAAATAACTGAGGCAGCATGATGAGTAGAATGCTTCATTAACCAGCCAGTGATTGGGGAATGGAAAGTGCAGTATATTCCTTCCCGCCCCCTCTCTCCTGCAGTGGACATATGAACACACAGATAAAGATGTCACTAAAGGACACATGTGGCCTCATAGGATTTTTTTCTGCTAGGCTAGAAACAGCTTCCCTGCATTAGTATACCCAATATAACAGGTATCCTGAACAGATATCACTGTACCTCTACCCACCCCCTCCTTCCCTACTATTCCCTCACTAATTGTTAGATCTAGCCAGAAAACACACACATACACACACAAAATTGGAATCTAGGAACTTTCCTTTGTGGGAAGGTAGGTTGACAGGGTCAGGATTAACTGGAGTGCTGGGGTATCCTACAAGGGCTAAGAGCTCAGCACAGCTTGGTTTCCAGGTGTTCTTGGCATAGTACTGCGGTTTTCTTAATAGCAAACATGCCCCTTCCTTGTTGGAGAATGCAGCATTTTCTAGGGGAGTGGGGAATGGCAGTATTTTGTTAGTGTCTAACCCCATAAGCTTCTAATAATGCATCCTGTGTATACAGATATCCTGTCCAGTCTCAACTCCCCTGCCCTGTTTGGAGATCAGGATACAGTGATGAAAGCCATTCAAGAGGCTCGGAAGATGCGAGAACAGATTCAGCGGGAGCAACAGCAGCAACAGCCACATGGTGTTGATGGAAAACTGTCCTCTATGAATAATATGGGGCTGAACAACTGCAGGAATGAAAAGGTAAAACTTGCTTCCCTCCTTCACTGGCTCTGCTGGACCCAGTGGCTCATTCTCATCTGGCTCTTTCCAGGCAGCCAAAGATTCTAGCTTGAGGGCTGTTTTGTATCACATTCAACCATTACTGCCGATAAACACGTACACCCTTTCGCGCTTACTGTGGGGTTGCCTCCCACATACCCAACCAGGCACCCAACCTGGCACCCAACCTACCTGCCTGTTGGCATCCTCTGTCCCATTACAAAAAAATTAAAAATGTTTTATAATAAAGGGGATATATGAGGTTATTAGAATAGAAATAGAATATCAGAATATTTAAAAAGAAGGAAGAAACATATAAGCTCATGATGAGGGTGACTATATTACTATGACTCACTACTGAATTTATTACTAAGTTTCCTATTAGCCAGGGCAAAAAATAAAACAAAGCAACTTACAAAACACATTCATTTATTTTTTTATTCAACAAATTATTTGTCAAGTGCCTATCCTATAGTAGACATTGTGCTAGGCACTGAAGATACAACAGTGAGCAAATCAGACAAAAATCCCTGCTCTCTTAGAGCCTCCACTGTGATAGGGGAGCCCAGGCCATGAAGAGATAAACAATTAAGTAGGTAATGTAATGTCAGTAATGTCAAGAGATGAAGAAAAGCCATGAGAGTAATAGAAGTGAGTTAAGGGAATAGGGAGTTCCAGGGTGTTCTTGTATACGGGTTGGAAGGGACTCTCTGAGGAAGTGACACTTGAAGGAGACCTCAGTAAAGCCATGGTGAAGGCCATGTGAAGAGCCAGAGGAAGAGCATCCAGGTAGCAGGGATGACATGTGTAGAGGCCCTTAGAGTGTACCAGCTACAAGGAGACCCATGTGACAGAGAAGCACAAGAGAAGGAAGTAAAATGATAGCCTAGGATGGAACCTGCTAGACCTTGTAGGTCCTGGAAAAGATTTGCATTTTATTCCAAGGGTGATGGGAATCCTTAGATGGGTCTTATCCAGGGCATAAATATGGCCTGATATAGGTATAAAAGGTTCATTCTGCCTAATATGCAAGAATGGACTGTAGGAATTTAAGAATAGATACAGGGAGACCAGTTGAAAGGCTGTTGTAGTACACAGGGTGAAAAATTCTGATTATCTGATGAATGAATACCATTTAAAAAGGAGAGATGACAATATTTTCCTGGTGCCACTGTTCTTTTTCAAACATGAGAACTTTATAGGGACAAATGAAGAGCATAGTGGGCAGTATCTTTGGTAACAGTTTGAGATTAAGTTTAAAAACTTATTTCCATTCATATGTTTATTCAGTATAAGCTGAATATAATTTAGAAGTTAGGACCAAGAATTTCCTCTTTGATTCCAACCCTGCTAATTGTAGCATAGGTGCTATGATAGAGACTCTATTCTTTCCAATAAACTTTTCTACTTCCTAAAAGGAGTTTTAAACTAGCATATAGAAAAAGTCATGAGACAAGTATAAGGTCATGTCTACTGTTACTTGAGTATTTGAATATATAGCTTTAACCAGGGTATTGTTTTCTCTTTCTTTGTTTCCTCTTCAAAAGGTATGGGGATGTGATTTTGAATATATTAATTTCCTACAACTATACCAAATGATCACAAACTAGATGACTTAAAACAGCAGAAATTTATTTTCTCACTGTTCTGGAAACTAGTGTAAAATCAAGGTGTTGGCTGAACCACAATCATTTCAGGCAGATTCCTTTCTTGCCCCTTCCTATCTTCTGATGGTTGCTGGCACATTTTGCCATTCTTTACCTTACAGCTGTATCACTCCAATTTCTGCTTCCCTCCACATGACTGTCTCGTGTGTGTATGTACGCACGCACGTGTGTGCGAGTCTCAAAATCTCCCTCTTATAAGAACACAAGCTATTGGGTTTAGGATCTATTCTAATCCAGTGTAACCTCATTTTCATTTGATTGCACCTGCAAAGACCCTATTTCCAATTACGTTCACATTCATAGTTACCAAGGGTTATGACTTAAACATATCTTTTGCGGGGAGGAGAGGGAAGAGAGCACAATTTAACCAATTACAGTAGGATACAGAGCCACTGCTCATGTTAAATCAACCTCTCATCTTTGATAGATCTCCTATATTCTTTAGCCATTCTAGCAGATGGCTGGGGCTCGCAGGCTGGGAAAGAGTTTAAGGGGATAGATATATGGTGGACTCCTCAAAGTATGAAGTGATCAGTCCTTACATAGATTAGGAGGCTTAGCTCTGGAAGTGTTGACTTCCCAAAGCTTAATGAAGAATTTTATTGTCAGTCCTCATTGAACTGATTTACTAAGGTTAGCATCAAACAATCAATGAAAAATTGGTCACTCTTAGACCCCTTTGCCTTGATTGATCCTCTTGGTGGGAGGTTCAGACCAGGTAGGAGAGAAACTCTTTGAGGAAATATGTGTCTTTTGGTTCCTGTTAATCCATAAAAGTTTATATTCTTGGGACTCATGCACATGCCAGTCATTGGTCCACTCAACTAAGTGCCCCATCCTCAAAGGCAAAACCTCTCTTTAAGAACTGCCTGAACAGATTATTATATATACAGTGAGGTCTCAGGACCACAAGAGAAGAAGAGGTTTGCCCCCAAACCTCTTCTTCCATTCTGGTATTAGAGATAAACTGATACTATATTCTCAGTGAGAACACCATGAAATAACATATTAAATCTTAATGTGGATAATGTTATAAGATCCTTTTTGAAGCTCTGAGTAAACAAGTTTTAGCATAGAGATATTGAATGGGAAATTGGATTAACAATAACAGACTGGGGGACATAAACTTAGGACTGTTTTCTACTTTACTCTTTTGTCAGGGGTCAGTCCTAAAATTAGCCTGAGAAGTATGTCAATGATTTATTTGAGTCTTTTTTAAGTTATCAGTTTTTAAGTAGAAGTAATACACACTCACTGAAAATTCTAATACAGAAAATATATGGTGAAAATTTAATTATCCTCCTCATTCCATTAACTATTAATGATTCAGAAGTTTTCTTTGAGTAGTAACAACCATTAGTGATTCAGAAATTTTCTTTGCATATATGAGAAAGTATTAATGAGTTTTGAAATATATATTCTCACTTGGAATAGTGACTGAATTGTCACTTACCATCTGTGTGATTTTTGGCAAGTTGATTATCCTCTCTAATCTCAGTTTCTTCTTACTAGGAGGATAGTAACCTGAGTTACAATGAAATAAGATGTATGTGAATGTACCTAATATGGCTCCTGGTTGAGTGGGCATTTTCTTATCTTCCCTATACCTTTTAACTAAGTCATGGGTGACCTTGAATATAGAGAACAAATATACTATCTCAACACAATTAAGAGGTCCTCACACAATAATGGGAGGATCAGAAGGAAACAGTAGATTTTTCAGATTTTGGCATTTTGGCTAACTCACATAGTTAAACTCCTTTCTGAGTTGCTACACAAAGCTATGAAAACTTCAGGTTAATTAGGTTAGATCGGGATTTTTCAACATCAGCATTATTGACTTTTTTTTTTTTTTTTTTTTGCTTGATAATTCTTTGTCATGGGGAGGTACTATCTGGCCTCTACTCATTAGATGCTAGTAGCACCTCTCCTTTTGGTGACAAACAAAATGTTTCCAGACATTGCCAAATGTCTTCTATTGAGGAAGGAAGGAGAAGATGGCCCCTACATGAAAAATCACTCAGCTAGATAAAATGTATTTAGAATTAATACATTCCAGAAACTTCATTCTACAAAAAACAAATTATTTCATTTAAATAACCATTCTGTTATTAAATTATGAAAATCATTTGCTTTTGATTAATGCTCTGAATTAAATATTTCTTGGAAAAATGCATCTAGAAATTTTTGCTCAGAATGTTCGCATAGAGAATCTTTAAAACATAATGCGTGCCTAGACATTTAGTTTGAGGGAGTAATGAGAAATAAATTCAATATTATTGCAACAACTCTGCCATTCGCTGAAGGCCATCTGTCATCCCAACCAGGCCTGGAAGAGAGCATCCTAATCCATGTGCACCATACCTAGTAGTAAATTGGCACTGGGCATACCTTCTTCCAGCAATGAATCTCTGTCTGACCCTGTGACCCTGTATTGTTGAATTTGTATCAGCTGGAACTGGAGTTCAAACTTAAGACACTACTAACTTCAAATACTACTGGTTACTTTTAAGTGTCATTCGTTGACTTCTTAATTCACTTGGGAGGGAGAAGTCTGAGTACTGAAATAATCTTATTTTGCTTTGGAAGACATGGGAGAGAGAAAGAAGATTAGATTTATGACTGAAAAGAATACTAATAAATCCAAAGTCTAAAATGTGTCATACTGAATATAATGGAACCCCTGAGGGTAAGTGACAAAGTAGTTTCTGCAGAACCAGAGAACTCTGATTTCCTGGTTGAAGAGTCTGTAGATGAAGTGTCTGTAGATGACTTTACTGGGGTTGTGTTTTGGGCACTGGAAAAGCCAAACAAATGGAAAAATCCATTATATTCCATTATGTATAAGGAGAGTTCACAAACTCTTCTTAACATGATCTCCCTCCCAGTAATTTCGCTGTTTTGAACATGTATTTTGTGGGTTTATAGGCTTTGTTGAGTTTCAAGAGCTGATATCTGTCCTTCCTTGTTAGGTTAGATGAAGCCAGAAGAGTAAATTAAGAACAGTATTATGGTAGCTTTGGCTCTCTTATAATCAAAATATCCATCTTAATTTTATGAGGTTCCATAGGATACTGCTTTTTCTTATAAGGATCAGATTTTCTTCTGAAGTCAAAGAAGGTAAATATGTAATGTGCAATAAGATAGGTGAAATGGATTGTGACAAATTCAATTTACGTGTCTTCAAAATTGTTCACTTCAGAATTTTCTGTTTTCTTCAATATAAAGATCTGTAAATTAGATTCATGAATTTGTTCTTTGTAACCCATAGTACAGTTTTAGAGAATTTTTCAGAGTGTTGTTGTCATAAAACCCTATAATTTATTAAGCCTACTGTGTCTCTCTCTTATTTGGACAGCCTTTACAAAGGAGTGTGTCACAAATTTGGGTTCCTTGAGAAGCAAAATGTGAGATAGAAATTAGTGAGCATGTTTATGGGGTGTGCTCTATTTGCCATCCATGAAAGGAAAAGGACAAAAGCAGAATTGGCCTACGATGCAGTCTCAGTGAAGCCTCAGCCAACTATATGGGAAGCTTCAGGGGTGCCATGGCCATTCAGAATTGTCCCAAATTGGGTGGAGAGGGAGACCTTTTATACACTTGTGTCAACCAGTCATCGGAAGAGGGCTACCCTGGGCAGGGGACATGACCTTGGCTGAGGTGACTCTCTTTAGCTGAGGCAATGCTGAAGAGGGCCAGCAGCTGAAGGCTAGCTACCTTCAACATTCCCTCCAGCTGAGGGTATAAATCTTTCAGTCCTGAGGAGGGATCTGAGCAAAGCATCACTATGTCAACCTGTAGAGTGTTTTTGTGACATTTAGTAACATTAGGTATGCATAAAACATGCTTCACATGTATGATTAAGTGTGGACAAACATTTACTACACAGGCATAGGGGCTCTTGTTTGTGTCTTTGTAACATATAGACTCATATATGTCCATCTGAATATGAGTTTACCCATGGCATATTTCACTTTTTTGGGTAAATCCTGATTTTAGCACTTTAAAATGAAACATTTTTGGCTTGATTGGCCAGAACGGCACCAATGGAGTTGTTCTGGTCGGCTGTGTCACGGATATTTAGGGTCTGTTAAATATATAGATTGTAGGGACAATAGACTGTAACGGCGCCTTAGGAGCTGTTATGCTCCATCATTTCAACACAGCCTCTGTGCGTGGATTGTGAGTGTCCTGCCAGCAGAAGTCTAAGTTACTGCCCTCAGCTTTAGCTTTCCACACCAAGAACACCATCCATCTTTATCCCTAAGTACCAGTGCAATTAGATCATATTATAGACTAATTGCTTACCAAATTTTGTTGTTTTGACATCTCTGAGATAGAAAGTATTTTAGTCATGACAATACACAGCAGAATTTTAAATAGGCTGCTTCTAAATGTCCTTAGAGCTCAGCTAAGGGCATCTGGCCAGAAGAGAAGTGAGGCAGAGTGGGCTGTTTCAGTGTTAAAGTGCGATCTGTAACTTCTCTGACCTTCCTGATGTTTGAGTACTGAATCGGTAATTGGCTAGAGCTTTCCTGCATAGCTGTTATGTAACTTGGGAATCTGGTTATTTTGCTCATCTTAATAATCTTGATGAGCCAGTAGATTGATTCCCTACTGATCAGAGTTGCTCATAAATAGGCAGATTACACATCTTATATGCACGTGGTCTGAATTGCTCTTCCCCTCATCTTCTGAGAATCTTTTAAGAAAAATGCTCGATCTTATCAGGTATCAAAGCAAGCTACTAAGGACACTCCTATCACACTGTCTCTGAAGTACATTGATGGGATTAAAAGTATAGAGTGAAAGAATCGGAGGGGACACTACATTTGGCCCAATCCTTTCAAGTCACGGATGGGAAAACTGAGACCCGGTGGGTTCAGTGGGTTCCTAGTGGGAACCATGGTGGGTTCATGGCAGAGCAGGAATAAAATTATAGTCGGACTGATTCTTAGACAACTGATGTTCTTATTTATAGAACTGTGCTGGACTCATTTATTAATTTCCTATGAGATCTTTAAGGCTATTACACATGAAAGTATTTCTTACATGGCCAATCTCAGACCTTTGATGGAATAAAATAGTAAAAATAAATATGAACTGTGAAGCAGAAAAGCACTGAGTGCCCTGCTTCCTGCATACTTGTCACCCCCTGTCTGGGTAAGTCATTCTTGCATACCATGATGTCCATCCTTTCTGCCCCTGGAAAGTTATCAGTCAGGAAAGTGAAAGTTGAAAGCTGCTGATATAGACCAAGTGACAGAAGTGGAAGCAAGATGTGGAACAGCAAAAGAATTGGGGGCCACGTGGTAAATTGGGACAAGCACGGATATTGGAGTTGATTAATCCTGGGACTCAAGTTTCTAGGATTAATCCTAGTAGCATCCTATCCCATTCTCCTACCGTGTTACTTAATTAAGTTACTTAACCTCTGTGAGTCTCAATAAGCATACTTGGAAAATGGAGGTACTTAGCCTTTCCTTGAAGGATCGCTTTGAGGGAAAACATATGTAGAGCATACACCTGATACAGGAGTCTTGGTTAGTATTACATCCTTATTTACTTTAAGACCTCATATAGGTTGTCAAATCGTTGTTCATTTTGTTAAATTTTCACTCTTTGATACTCTCCATACTCTCCAGAGGTGAATGGGTTAACCTACTGCCCGCTGTGGCCACAAAATGTTTTAGACAGAGTGGAAGGTTATGGAGAAGCTAAGGGCACCTTCTTACGAAGTTAAGATATGCCTTTTTCTTTTTCATTTTTAGGGTAACCTGTATACACTAGCAGCTGCCTGCCTAGAATCTGGCCACAACCAACATGATGATGTTCACATGTGATTATATTAGAAATTACGTTGTATTAGATTCCTAGACAGCTTTTGTCCTTATTAATTTAATATATGTTTTCATATATTTCCCAAAACCAAATTTCAATCTATGATATTTGAAAATATTTAACCTGATTCTTGATAACTATATGCATTTCTCATGCCCAAATGATATTTTTTCAACCCATGATATATTTTTCAACAAAATCATTCAATCACTGAGGTGCCTTGTAAACTTGTTCCTATTTGTTCAAAAAGGCAATTGTTCAATTTTTGCAAGTGTACGTTCTTGCTCCTCAACCATACTTTGCAAAAATATCAAAACAGTACATCAGTATTACACTGATGTAATACTGCCCCCTTTTATTGGAAATGAAAAACATACTGGATGTCTTCTGCTTCACATTGTCAATTGCCACAGCTCTTTGTTATTTATACAATTGATTCAGATATTCATTGTTGCACGACACTGTAGGTTCAGACAGAAGATCAATACAGCCGTACAACAATAAGTGAAAGGGGATTGCGAGCAAATTATTTAGCAAAGTATGTTTGGGATGAATGAGCTTCTTATACAGCACACAGACTAGTGAGGTTTTGTTGTTTCCAAAGGTGTACATAGGACTGGTTAAGCAGGCTGGTTGTTTTTGTGAGCAGTTGACTAGTATATTCAGGTACCGTGTCTTTTTCTGTGTCAGCCTATTCCCAAGATAACAACTTGTACCTTGAGGGGTTTGGACATTAGAGATTTTGCAGTAAGGGGACAAATTCTAATTGTAACATCCTTATTTGCAAAGTAGAGCAGTTTTTTTTTTTTAAGTACCATTTATGTAGTACTTCTCACATCATGACAACATGTTTTTATAGTGCTTCTGGGCTTCAAAAATGGTGTTACATGTATCTCTTAAACCTTTCCACATTCAGGGATGTAGGTATTACTAGCCCTGTTTTGCAGATCAAGAAACTAAGACCAGCTCTAGATCGCTTTGCTCCAGCACTCTCTCTGTCCAGTGTCTCATTTGTTCCCTACATCTTTGTGAGATTGACAAGGCAATTTTAACTAAAATCTAAAGCAAGACATGCATCTGAGTTTCAAACATCAATTTTAATGAAGCGAAGGCTAAAATCATGAGATAGCTCTGCATATATATATATATATATATACACACACACACATATATATACTACTCAATGCATATTTCCTTGAAAAAAATATTTGTTTATCCTTGTGATAGTGTTTCTCTATTTCTCCTTGTGCTGTTTCTCTAAAACAGCATATGCAGATCAAAAATCTTTAAACATTAGAAAAAATTTTAAGTTTTATTCATGTTAGATTTTACATTTGAACCAATAACATTGGGCAACTATGCAGTGCTGTATATAGATAGGCTCCTGGCTGAATGTAATCATTAAGCTCCTTTTATTTCTGTTGTCAGGGCTACTTGATTGGTTGCCTAGCTACTAGTTTAAGACCTAATTCATAAAAAACAACAACAAACTTGTTTGGCTCCTTACTTTTCTGCACGTTAAGTGGAAAAAATGGTGAGAATTTTTTTTCTTACAAGATTTATAAGGCTTAAGATACTTCCTAGGGATAGTGGTGGGGGAAGGAAGCAAATAAAAGACTGTAAGCTTTTGTTTACAACAAGTGTTTTAAGTCAAAAGCCCATGCTCAGTTAATGGATCTCCCAGTGAAAGGGTTAAAATTTGATACAACCCAGTTAATAACTTCACCTAAAGAGTTGTTGGTTGGGCATGTATGGAGCAAATTTACTAGCAATGAGGATTTTATAGACCTAACCTACCATGATGGCAGGTACTTTTTAACTCTCAATCTTCCTAGATCGAATCTCTTCTAGAGCTAAACTTAGTCCTTCCAGATCAGCTATTTTCAACCTGTTTTGGTCTCAAGGCCCCTTTACACTCTTGAAAGTTATCAAAGATCCCAAAGACTTTTTATTTATGTGGGACATAGTTATCATATGAGGTATTAAAACTGAAAATTAGACAATAGATTTATTTAAAAATAACAACAGCAAACCCATTGGATATTAGTATAACACTTTCGAGCATTAAGTGTATTTTTCAAAATAATGAAATAGTAAGGGAATCCCTGGGTGGCTCAGTGGTTTAGCGCCTGCCTTCGGCCCAGGGGCATGATCCTGGAGTCCCGGGATCGAGTCCCACATCAGGCTCCCTGCATGGAACCTGCTTCTCCCTCTGCCTGTGTCTCTGCCTCTCTTTCCTCTGTGTCTTTCATGAATAAATAAATAAAATCTTTAAAAAAAAATAATAATGAAATAGTAAGAAGGACAGCTTTGTCTTATGTTTTTGCAAATCTCTTTAATGTCTAGCTTAGTGGAAGACAGCTGGACTCTCCTTTCTGCTTCTGCATTCAATGTGTTGTTGTATCACAATGCCATGTAGCTTCTGGGAAATTCCATTGTACACTCATTAGAGAATAGGCAAATAATGTCTTAGTATTATTATGAAAATAGTTTTGGTCTAGTGAACCCTCAGAAAGGGTTTTTGAGATTGCCAGGGGGGATACTTCAAATACATGCTGTTCCAGATCATGGAATACATGCACATATAATATGTGCTTTAATTGCATTCACCCTAACTTTAAGAATAGCCTTTACTGATCAAACATTGTGAACATTTAGAACTGATTATTGGTTTCATTCTGTTTGAAATAAGGGGCAAAAAAAGTCAATAAAATTTATAACTTATATTTATATTTTACCTTAATGCAAAAATAATTTTTTATTTTTAAAAAATAGTTTAAGTGATACATACAATAACACAAGATAAAAACTAGAGAGGAGATAGTGCACAAAAATTCTTCTAATACATATGTATGTAATTGCTAGAAATGGGCCACAGACTTGACCGTGAGCTTCCTGGTAACAAGGCAAAAAGGAGGTGTGTTATATAAATACATTTCTACTCTGTAAACTTTTCTACTATATAAATAAAATACTTTCTCAGGAGAAACGTGGGTTTTCTTCTATGAGTCTGCATAAAAGCTTCTCAGGAATGTTCCTAAGATGTTCAATTTTAGAACTATAGTAATTTTGCAGGCTGTTTCTTAACAGACCTTGTCATTTATTTTTTAGATCCATCCATTTTTACCTAGCTTTCTTTGTCTTAGTTTGGGTCTTATGACTGACATTGGATTCTTCATCCCATGAACACACTATTTTTCAATTCCATTCCATCTTAATTAAGTACTCACTATCTACAAAGCACAATATTGGACGTGTGTGGGGCAAAGGGAACCAGCCCTCAATCCTGGCTTTACCTTTATTTAGTGAATATCTCAGAGCCCTAGTTTCCTTATCTATAAAAATGTCAGAATTTGAGAATTAAATGATGCAATATTTAACCTCCTAGTAAATCTCTTACATGTATGTATTAGGTGTTTAATAAATGTTTCCTCCCTTCCTCCCTCCTTCATGGTCTCCATCCTCTCTCCTCCTTCTCTCCCTACTTTTTTTCTCTCTTCTATCTCCTCTCCATTCCTCCCTTCCTTCCTAGCTCCACCGTCCATTGAATAGGTTGTGGATAAGAGCAAAAGATTTGAAGTTAGACTGCCAAAGTTTCTCCATCTGAGAAATGGGAAAGTGCAGAGTTTTCTTTTTTTAAGATTTTATTTATTTATTCATGAGAGACACAGAGAGAGGCAGAGACACAGGTAGAGGGAGAAGCAGGCTCCCTGTGGGGAGCCCAATGTGGGACTTGATCCCAGGACTCCAGGATCACGCCCTGGGCTGAAGGGAGGTGCTCAACTACTGAGCCACCCGGGTGTCCCAACGTGCATAGTTTCTAAACACAATGGGTTGTTGTGGAGATTCAATAAAATAATCCATGTAGCACATTTTGTCCAGTGCCTGCCATATAACTGGCAGAAAGTCAGGCTAGAACAGATCATTGCCAGGTTGACGTTTATCTTTATAGATAATTGTGAGCCATCAGAGGTGCTCATAGATGGGGCGTATTTTATCTGAACTACATTTTAAGAGGTATATATATCATGGCAGTTTAAAGAAGAGGATTGGAGAGACCTTTAAAGAAATGTGGAAAAGTGAAAAAAAGCTTATGTTTTTGACTCACACTGACTTGGACTTCAGATACTGGTCCTATCACTCACTAGTTCTATGACCTCTCTGAGCCTCAGTGTCCTCATCTGTGATTAATAATAATTAGTTCTATTGGTTACTGGGGAATTAATCAAGAAAGTATAAGCCAAGTGCCTAGGACCACCATACTTTAAAAACAACAACAAACCATTCCCCTCTCTTTTTTGGAGGAACTCCTTTTGAAATTTATTTGAATCTCCTTAGATTCTTTAGAGCCTGTCCTGATGTCATGGGAGTAGAACTTTTCCAGTGGAAAGACAACCAATATGCAGAGAAAGGATGTTACAAATGTAGTGTCAAGTGACTTAATACTGTATCACATCACATAAGGAAATCCATAAAGTAGTTCTTAAGAATTCTCAACCTCTAATTTAGATCAGTTCCACCTAGATGGCCTTTAGAATTGACTCAATCTACTAAACAATTTAAAATACCTGAGTTGCAGAAAATTCAAAACACATGTGGTCAGGAATACTTCAGTTATTTTTTAAAATGCACATTAAAGACAAATATATATAGTTATGATTCTCAACTGAAAAGAATTAGGTTTGAAATCATTTGATTGCAGAGTTTTTAAAGGTAAGAATTGGACCCACTTAAATGACAAATCATCTTTTTGAAAACCTAGTAAAACTTGAGCATTTAAGGTTGGATTTGGCTTAAAACACAACCTTAGCAAAGCTGAACATATTCTAAACTATTTCCCTAAGTTCTCACAAAGCTCCTTGAGACAATACAAACTGCTTCCTAAATCTAACAAAGAACCTGTCTAGTAGATTCTAAATTTTAGGCTTCTCAGAGAAACATAAGCTAGCACTTGAAAACACGCTGTATTATTTTACTCTCTGCATCCATTGAGAAACTGGATCCATCTGCATTTCCCGGAGCTAGGAGGAAGGTGCTCTGCTTAATGACTATGTGAACTTTCCGCAGGCTTTGGTGTCCCATTTCACAGATGCTGGCTCCAGTACTTCCTAAAGATTTTCCTTAGGGACCTCTGCCCTGAGAATGGGGATTAATGTCTACTCTGTTCTTGGACTTCTAGGGATCCTACAAAAATCCCATTGTCAATTTCCATTCCTCCAGAATCATAAGGTGACCTCATTTTCTCTAATCCAACCTCTAGGATTTGTGTGGCTTCCCTGCCTTTGAGATAAAATGCTTCTCAAATATCATACTTTCACTCTATTGTTTCCCGAGAGCTTTACTTGCTGGCTGCAGTTTTAGGAACATGGAATAATAATAATAATAATAATAATAATAATAATAACCATCACAAAAATTTCAGTGTTTTCCATCGTTTGAAAAATATCTTTCACATTTTTTACATTTAACTCCAAGCCATTTTAGAGTTTTACTTTTTATCACTCCTCTGTGACCAATAATGATGAGGTTCAGAGAGCTTAAATCATTTGCTTACATTCACACAGGCAGTGTCAGAGCTGAGGTTCTTCAAAGTTCTGTTTTCAAATCTCACATTCTTTCCCCAATAGCAGATGGACTTCACCTTCCTCCCTAGTTCAGCCTCTGCATGCACACTCCGATGGGTTCTGAACACCAGCTACCAGGCCCACATTAGCTGTGGCTCTACGTGAATGTGTGTGTCTGAGTGTGTGGTGTGTGTATGTGCTACATGTTGTGCATC
The DNA here is from genome assembly GCF_048418805.1 of Vulpes vulpes. Classification (NCBI taxonomy): domain Eukaryota; kingdom Metazoa; phylum Chordata; class Mammalia; order Carnivora; family Canidae; genus Vulpes; species Vulpes vulpes. The sequence goes on from NC_132790.1 coordinate 10,950,219, forward strand.
TCCGTGAGTGCTTATGTGTACCTTTCTCATTGTGGGTATAAATTTGTGTGTTTGTCTGTCTGTCCATCTGTCTGTGGGATTCTCTGCTTCCTGTGCATAACTGTCTGTCTCTGAGTGTGACATATGTGGGTGTGCCCACGACCTGTGTACATGCATGTGTACGTGTGTGTCTACATCCGTGGCAGTCAATGCCTGCTGTATGTCTGGCAGTGTGTATCTGTGATGTGCCCATGTATTTGTCAGTATCTTTTTGTATCTGTGTGTCTGTCTGAATCTGTGTCTGTCAGGCTGGGTTTATGTGTCTGTAAGTATGTTGGCGGAGCAAAGTCTGCATCCTTCTCTGAATCTGAGTGTTAGTCTGTCAGTCTGTTGACTTAAATGTGTATGTGTCTCTATGACTGTGTGTGTGTCTGTGTAAGTCTCTGCATATGTGTTCCACTGTCTTCTCTGTATGGAGTTAGGTATTGATATACTTGATTATTTTTACTTTCAGCTTGGAGGCATAGGCTGAGTACTGAGCATAGATATGAAAACTCTGCTCATGGATGTGCTTTATGTATTCTTTCCATCACTGTTTCTCTCTCAGCATTGTCTTAAATCTGGTTGTCAAAAATGTGCCATTGGAAGCACATTGACAGAAGTTCACTTTTAGCTAAGATCCAATTTGCAATCTTTGACATTTGCAACTAAGATTAGAATTTCCCAAAGTGCTGTCTTCCCACTATGGATGGAAATGCTTGCTTTTATTTTTGGTGCAACCCTGATTTGCTCTTTATATCTTTTTATAAATGATGTCAATAGCATTAGTTCTGAAATAACACAAATGGTGTGTTGTAAAATGCATGGCCCTGCAGTGTTAGTTCCCCATACCTTGTAGGCTGCCAGTATCCCCTGTAGTTTTCAGCAAGATCACTCTAAAATTGTTTCCTTCTCATATTTAGGACCAGCATAAATTTTGGAAAAGAAAAGAAAAACCATAAATTTAGAGTCCTTTTACCTATGTTGATATTAAAATATCAATATTAAAATTAGTCTCAATTTTCCCATCTGTAAAATGGGGACAACAAGGCAAGCATCAAGGTGGGTTTGTTTGGGGTTTTTTAAGATTTTATTTATTTATTTAAGAGACAGAGCACAAGCAAGAGACCACAAGTGGGGGGGCGGGGGAGCAGAGGGAAAGGGAAAAGCTGACTCCTTGCTGAGTAGGGAAATCTGCAACAGGGCTAGATTCCAGGATCCAGGGATCAGGACCTGAGCTGAAGGCAGACACTTAACTGCCACCCAGGCACTCCTATACTCCTATAAAACATTTTAGTGAACTCATATTAAAAATCATATCAGCTTATCCAGACCTTTTATCCTGTTAAGAAGATGAGTTTTCTAATTTAATAGCACTCCTATAAAGGGAGGTTAGTGCAAGTTTAATCTTTCTTGATTGTTGTAAAATAATTTTCCTGGGTCTAGGTAGAACTTTGGTAAGAAGAAGGAACAAGCCCTTTGAAATCAGTCATATCTAGATCCAGAACTCAGCTTCACAGACTAATAATCAGTGATCTTTTCGTTTTAACACCGTATGTATTGCTAGCTGGGTCATCTGGTCCTGTTACTTTTCTGGGCCTTTGTTTACTCACTTGGGAGGTGAAAATGGTGAATATACCATATAAGATTGTGGAAAAACTGAAATAAGATAATGTATGTGAGGTAAGGTAGTTGCAAACAAATTTTCTTCTGGCTCCTACTGTTGTTTGCAACCATATGACATAACAAGATGCTAAGCAGGACACACACACCATCTTATATATGATGTATGGGGCTTGTGGTGCTTGGGACTCAGAGAAAATTGACTAGTCCCTTTTTCTCCCTAAGGGAAAATATATAATGATCTGGGAGATAGGATAGATACCTAAAAGGGAACCTGACATCATGGGGTCCAAGTGCCAAATGAATGAAAGGAGCTGCAAGGTTAATTAAGCTCACAAAGATCAAAGGATACTCTTCCTATCAATGAAGTAGAAAGAGAGCTTCTATGGAGTGAGAAAGACTTGAAATTGCCTCAAAGAAAGACAGGCAGGGTGAGTATGGGGAGAAGAGCAAGCAGGTAGGATCTAAGCATGAGCCTGGTGGGGCTGGGGTCTACAGGACAGTTTATTCAGGAGAGAAGCAGGCTCTGGGTCAGAGAGGGCCACGGTTCAGATGATGGAAGCAAGAGTTTATGTGTATAAGTGTGTGTGTGAGAGACAGACAGACAGAGATAAGAGAATGAGTAACAATGACGGTAGTGGTAGCCGAGGTAAATTGAGTGTGTTTCTCCTTACAAATAGTCTTGTAGAAAGTCAACCTGTTTGTTATACTGAAACTGTAGAAGCAACTGATAAGGCGTGCCTGGCTGGCTCAGTCTGTTAAATATCTGCCTTTGGTTCAGGTCATGATTCCGGGGTCCTAGGATCGAGTCCCTCCTTGCTCAGCAGGGAGTCTGCTTCTCACTCTGCCCCTCCACCCTGCTCCTGTGCTCTCTCTCCCTGGTTCTCTCCCTCTCTCAAACAAATAAATAAAATTAAAAAAAAAAAAAAAGACAATCACTCATAAGTGACTGTCTTCTCAGTAGGAGAAACATGAGGGTAGTAGAAGATTGTAAATCCAAATTAAAATATGAAGTAAGTAGCATAAGTATCATAGGCATTTAGGATGATGCTTTTATTTAACAAATCTCATTTGATTTTCATAAAAATCTTATTATGCAATAGAGATTATTATTTCCTGTTAATCCACCGTTAACGATTTAAAAACAAAGGACCAACCACGAGAATCATGGAGGTAGCCCTCGGTTCCCATGTCAGCTCCTCTGTGGGTAAATCCTATATTTCCCACTGCACCACGCTGGTAAGTTACTCTGCTTAGCTTGAAAGAAGAGCCCAAGTCTCGATCTCCCACTAACATGCGGCCTGAAATGCTCAGTTATTGTTCATCGGTTGCTTGCTTGTGGCTGGGACCAGGCTTTGCAAGAAGTCGTTATTCTTATGGAGATAAAAATTTATTTTCATATGGGTCTGTCTCCGCTTTTGTGTGTGTCTGGCCTTCCTCAGACAGAGGAAGCTCACATCATGGGAGGGTCGCTTCTTACTAGACCTTAGAAGAATTTTGAAGCCCTTCTAGCCGTCCCAAGTTACTCTGCCTCCCTGCCACTTTGTCTTCTGTTCTGGAGGTTGTTGATCAGGTTCGCAGCCTGATGTTCTCTGTCTCTGCCTCCTTACATGTACGGGAGTTATTTCTCTCCCCTCCTTCCTCCGTCTGACCCTCCTTCTTCCCCTGACTTGCCATCTCTCTCCACTCCCCCTTCCCTTTCCCATCCTTCATCCTCTCTTTCCTTCCCTCCCTCCCTCCCTCTTGCACTGATCTGTCTCCCACTCTCACTGCAGCCTTGCATCTTGCTGCAGTTAGGGTGCAGTCTCTGACCACTGGTGAAGATTTTTCTCCAAGCTCTTCGTGTTACAAGGGGCAGCTGCTGTCTGCCTACTTCTCCTGCAGGGCTCCAGAGTGTTCTGTAATGGCTGCATCCACCTAGCCTACTCCTGTGTTACAGGGGCTCCTGAGTGCACATCTCCAAGGGTAGGGTCTCTAAAATTTCGCATCAGAATTAACCCTGTGTGAAGGAAGTAGCGTAGCTTAGGAAGGCGGAGACAACCAGCACAAATCAATTCAGAATCTCATGCTGATTTTATTTACTTAAATGGCAATACAGTAAGGTCTTAGACCTGGATACCTCCTGAAAGTTAAATTTATAAAATAAATATGGACTTACAAGGCTTTGGAACCAGCCCAAATCCTGATCTTCCTATCTTAAGACCTGGACCTAAAACCAAGTCAAATTTCTTAAATTAAGCTGTGCAAAAGAGTAGAAGGAATGCAGCTTGGGTTAGGTCTGAAGACCTGTCTTCTAGGTCTACCCCTGACTCCTGACTATCATCTGGGTGGTCCTGGGGAAGTCTCTAATCTTACTGAGCCTCAGTATATTCTGTAAAATTAGGATGACCACTCCTTACAGATGTCATAAGTGTATAAAAGGACTTAACAATTTATAAGATGCTGGTGGTCACCGAAGCTGAGTATGTGCCGTGGTATGTGGGAAGCAAGGTAACTGACTCAGTGATTTCAGCTTAGAAGGGAAGTTTTATGCCTCCTTCCTCCTGGTTTATTGGAATGAGACGGACTCAAAGCTGCCTTTGGCTGATAGCATAAATAAGTAGCATGTCATCACTTTTTTTTTGCCATAAATGAAATAATTTTTTGTTTATCATCTTTGTGGGTAGTAATTGGAAGGAAAAAAAGGTAGAAAGGAAGTGAAATCTATCTGAAGTAAATCAGGTTCGTTGTACCAAGGATCTCTGGAGTTTAAAGGAAGCATTTTTTTTTTCTCAAAGAATTACCTGAGGACTAAGAATTAGCTATGCAGATGGATTTACTGATCAGTATAATACGATGAGATCACAACTCTGTGAGAGTTAATGAATTTCACCTGGTTTTATACAAACTGTTTCTCCAGAATCATCGCTGTGAACATGATTTTTAAAAGTAATGTAATGAGGGGCACCTGGGTAGTTCAGTCAGTTAAGCGTCCAACTCTTGATTTTAGCTCAGATCGTGATCTCAGGGTCGTAAGATGGAGCCACGAGTCGGGTTCCATGCTGGGTGTGGAGCCTGCTTAAGATTTTTTTCACTCTTCCTCTCCCCCTTCTCGTTCTCTGTCTCCATCTCTCTCTCTCTTAAAAAAAAAAAAAGATGTAATGAGACAAACATCTATAGATAATGTTTGAGGGAATATTTAATATTGATCTATCTTCAAGTAGAAACTATATTAAAGAATGAAATTTGCAGTCACATCAGTTTATCCAGAAGGAGAAGTATGTGACTGTTTAGAACAATGGACACTGAGTCTTAAAGCAACTTGAAGTACAAAGATTGAGCACTGTAAATATAGTAGCTGGTCTTCAAGAGGAAACTAATATTTCAAATCAAGCTAGGTTCCTAAATAGATTATGTTGAGGCCTGTTTGTTTATTTGGTCTGAGCAGTCTAATCCAGCCCCTCCTAACATGTTACCAAAGACGGAACACAATCCACAACTTGAAGCCTTCTATAAATTATAGATTTTTAATATGCTAGTCTTGACGCAGGTCAGAAGGCCCGCCAGCCAGATCAGCAATTTTCATTTTGCTGCTCTTTTGGTCACTTCAGCTATGGGAAATTAAAATTTTAATCATATAAAAATTGAATATGAGTTTTACTGAATCAGTGGAAGAAGATCTGGTCTTTTTTTTTCTTTAAGGCTGTGCTCCTTTGTGTCAAATGTATAAAGTTAAGTAAGAGCTGTAATCTTAAAACTTTTTTTATACTTGTCATGATCTTCTTTTCTGAAGGCATTAATTGGTCTGAAAATTCAAAATTAAAAATTCTGCAGAGGTTTAAAGACTCTGCTAGATGTAGTGTTCGTGTGGGATGTTATTTGTTCCGTGAACAACTGTAGTTTTCTTTGAGGCTGTGCAAGTCCATCGTAGTTAACAGTAGGCAATCCTGGGGAATGAGTGGGCAATCTCTCTGCCCCGTGTTCTGCTCTGGTTGATTTTCCAGTTGTGCCCTGGTTCAGGCGGACAAGGGAGAAGGACAAGGATAGCCACCACCCGGCTTTCAGAACAAGCATGCGCTTGCTTATTGACGGTCCAGGGAGGCAGCCCTGGGAGGCGTTGCTTTTATTTCATTTCGGAATTTCTAGCTGTGGGCTAAGCACATTCCCTCTTTCTGTAGGAAAGGTGGTTTAATTACATCGAAGCCTTTGCTTTTAGACTGGGAAGTCAGACTTCTGGTTTTAAAATAATCTTCCAATTTAATTCCCAAGTTTGAATTGTAAGACCAAGTTCTCATCTATGAGCTAAATCAGATTTTCGGCCCCAATGCTATTACTATCTTGATGTTTAAATTGTTGAAACAAAAAGCTGAAGATCAGTTTCTGAGTTTTCGAAAAATCAAGTTGGTGCAGTCGCTCTACCCTCACTGTTGTGACCTAAAGCACACAGCATTTCAGCGTCTAATTTCTGAAGGTGGAGATGCCATCCCTTTTCTTTTTCCTCATACTCCAACAAATAAAAGGCTCTTACCCCAAATATATTTTAAATGTAAGTGTTTCAGTGTCTGATTTCTGAATGTGGAGACAGCAGCCCTTTCCTTTTTCCTAATATAATAACATCTGAGCAGCTCTACTACCCCAAATGTATTTTAAATGGAAACTATTTCAAGTTTGTGCCAATTAAGGTCAGCTGTGAGGAGCAGGTGATTTTTGTGTGTGTGTATGGCCGCTTGTGGACACGGTGAAAGGGCATAGCAAGCTCTTGCACCCATCTCCCCGTTCGCCCGCTCTCTGGTGACAAACGGCCTGATACGTGGTGACTACATAGCTCATTTACATCACGCGCATAATGTACTCTCTCTGGGATATTAGCTTCTCGGGGCTGGCAGTGTCGCCTAACACACACAGCGATCAGCACATTTTTTTGAGGCTGCAATAATCAGAGGAATGCAGCAGCGATGTCGGAACAAGGGGAAGTAACGTGGCATAACGGTGCGCCCATCACTGTCCTGTTGTCATCGGCCCTAACCAGTTTGGTTTCCCCGGAGCCCAACAAAAGAGGCGTGGATCAAACAGAGTAAAACAGCGGACCTGGGGGCAAGAATAAGGCGTCTATTGGTGAGCTCCACATGCAGAGAAAAAGAGAAAATAGCAACTGCGGAGGGCCCGCAAGTGGCCCGAAAGCTTTGTGGGGCTCGGCACACGCTGATGCAATCTGCAGACAAGACGTGCGGCCTTTCACCGAAGTGCCTGGCCTCACTGCATCTCCAGGAAGCACTGACAGACGAACAAAGCCAGATACGGGAAATGAACTGAATCTCTAGAAATGCGCAGAACCTAAGTCCCTAATAAAATATTGTCTGCTATAGTAATAGCGTGCTGTTGACAAAATTTATTCTTAGCACACATTAACCTCTTCGTGGTTTTCGCACGCCTGCCAAAAGATAACCGTCCCCGGGCAGCTCTCAACCATACGGTTCAGGATTGCAGCCAGAGTTGGGGCCTGCGAGTGTTCTGCAAAGCAGTTTGCGAGCTGCTGCTCTGGGGTGTTTGCAGTGTCCCCACGTTAAGTCTTACACAGGAGTGCAGGAAATAATCGGAAGCCCAGATACCACTGCAGCTGAATCTGAAATCTGGCTACCTTCCCTTTGTCCCCTCTAACCTCACAGCCCCGCACTCTGCCATTTCCAGTTCCTTTCCAATTACACCTGGAGGAGCGCAGCCTGCGCGGCCCCATGTGGCCCCCCGCGGCCCCACACGTGCTGGCTGGGCTGCAGCAGGTGGCAGCGTCCTGTGCTGCCTTGGAGCGCCCCGGTTCCTGCCCTTCACCTCCTGATGCGGAAACCGCCTCTGTTGAGACCTGATTCACTGCTGCAGGGCCTGCCCAGGCCCCCCTCCTCCCGTCCCCGTCCCCGAAGCGGCCCCTGCACAGGGTCTGAGAAATGAAGGAAGAACGGTGGGGTATCAGGAGGGACCCAGAACGTTCTCAAGCTCGCTTCCAAAACATAGCTGCCTGGTTTTTAGGAACCGAAAGACACGTTTGGGAAATCCACATGTTCTTTCCAGTGGCTTTAGCTTTTCACCTTTAAATTTTGGTTGATGCACACCGCTCCCTCCCCGTGCATGGTTGGTTTTCCTTCCCCCCCCCCCCCATTGTATAGCTAAAAATGGTTCTTTCTACTTCTATGTCACAATTTCTCCCTCTTTTTAAATACAGTAACCCTTGGGGCACCTGGGTGGCTCAGCGGGGCAGAGCGCCTGCCCTTGGCCCCGGGGCGTGACCCTGGAGACCCGGGGTCGAGTCCCGCATTGGGCTCCCTGCATGGAGCCTGCTTCTCCCTCTGCCTGTGTCTCTGCCTCGCTCTCTGTGTGTCTCTCATGAATAAATAAATTTAAAAAAAATTTTTTTAAAGAGCCCGTTCCCTTAGTTTAAAATAAATAAATGATTTAAAAATTTTAATTAAAAATAAATAAATGAATACACTAATCCTTGAAAGACACTGTGACATGATCAGAGAAAAGTTGCTGTTTTATTTATTATTTTTTTTAAGAGATAGAAGAGTATTATGGCTACATTTGGGAATTTTTAATTTGTATCCTATTTAGTCTGGTGTGCAATGTGACACGAGTTAATTGTACGTTATTTCGTGGTAACTACATGTTAACTCTGTTGGAAGTAATGGTAATTATACTGTAATTGATATCAGTTCTCCCACATCTTTGGAAAACCATACAATTAACACATATCACCACAGTTGGGCACTATCTTTTGTCCTTTGTAATGTTGCCGTGTTGCAGTACTATTTTGAATAGGGCCCTAAATATTTTCTACTTCTTTTACACTCATTTTAAAATTTTCGATTTTAAAATGAGTTTTGCTTTTCATGAAATGAGAGAACTAGTTTCTGAATTTTAATTTTACTTAATTTTAAAGAAAAGTTCTCCCACAAATAATCAGACATAATATTGGGTTATTTTTATTTTTATTTCTTATCTGAAAAGTCATTCATTACATCCCTTGACCTTAGTACTTCCTGTTTCCTGGAAGGAGGATAAGAGTAGAATAAACAAAATCTTGACATCAAGGAGTTAATTAGTTTTGTTTTGTTTCTCTCCTGAAGAG